>NC_091754.1:61987725-62042725 GCF_043380555.1 Nothobranchius furzeri
ACACATAAATTAACTCTCTCACACACACAAATATATAAATTAACTCTCTCTCACACACGTACACACAAATATATAAATTAACTCACACACATACACACATACACACACAAATATATAAATTAACTCACACACATACACACATACACACACAGAAATATATAAATTAACTCACACACATACACACATACACACACAGAAATATATAAATTAACTCTCACACACACACACACACACACACACACACACACACACACACACACAAATATAAATTAACTCTCTCTCTCTCTCACACACACACACACACACACACACACACACACACACACACACACACACACACAAATATAAATTAACTCACACACACATACACACACACAAATATATAAATTAACTCACACACACACATACATACACACAGACATATATAAATTAACTCACACACACACACACACACATACATACACACACACAAATATATAAATTAACTCACACACACACACACACACAGACAAATATATAAATGAACTCTCTCTCACACACACACACACACACACACACACACACACACACACACACACAAATATATAAATTAACTCTCACACACACATACATACACACACACATATATAAATTAACTCACACACACACACACACATACATACACACACACAAATATATAAATTAACTCACACACACACACACAGAGACAAATATATAAATTAACTCTCACACACACACACACAAATATGTCAATAAATAAACACAGACATACGCAAAAAAACACACACACAAATATATCAATAAATAAACACACCGACATACACAAATAAAACATACACACACACGCACACACTTGCAAGAAAATAAACACACTCACACATAAATAAACACACACAAACAAATAAACAAACACGCACGCACACACACAAGTAAATAAACAAACCAGATCTATTAACTCTGCTCTGCTGCAGCACGGAGGATCAGTCTCGTTCCAGCTGCGCGTGACGCTGCAGCCTGCAGGTTTCTTACAAGTCACAACATTTCACATCTAGACCGACTTGTGATCAAAACACCTCATCCACAACCGCTCAACCAACTCGCACTGACACTAATCTCACTCCCGCACCCGATCATTATGCGGAAATGTTAGAGGAATTAAATGCATTAACCGATCCGTCAGAGCGTTTTTGCGCACCATTATGCCGCTTCTAGTTGCGCTTATGGTTTTAGACGCAAATAAGTAAGAACAAACCCTTTATGAACTCACCTCTAGGCGGCTTCGGGGAGAAAAGTAAAAAGAGACAGCAAAGAGCGATAAAGACCAGCTTTGGAGGTAAACACAGTGCTAGGGCAAGCCAAAGGGAACAAAAAAGCGTACGTTCAAAACGCGCGTTTTGGCGGCTTTGTCGCGCATTTAGAACCAGTGGCGGCTGGTGAATTTTTATTTTAATATTTGGCAGGGCACATTTAAACAGCAGTGTTGGGCAAGTTACTTCAAAACTGTAATACATTATTTATTACTTGTTACCCTCATTTTAAAGTACTTCATTACATTACAGTATTACTGATTTTAAAATGTAAGGCATTACACTACTTTTGCATTACTCTAAGTTACTTTCAACAAAACAACTTCAGTATGAGTTTGGTAGTCTGATGCCTGGTGAGCTCATGACATATATGTGGAAGGTGGTGTCTGAGCTAGGATTGCTGTTAGAAACAGTCAGAAAAACAACAACAATCTGTACTCTCAGCACGCTGCCATCTTAGATTAACTGAGCGGGGAGTGAGGTGGTGGGGGCTCCAAGCCTATATTTGCCTTGGTCCCCAAATGCCTTGATACGGCCCTGGATGTGGGACTGACTTCTGGGGAGATCTGATTCTATCACATGTATAAATATTAAATGCTTATATATTATTGCTTTTCACTGGTAAAAATGTGTATTGGGGATAAATCTACCTACTTTTTTCTTTTCAAGCACTTTGTTTTGTTTTCTTGATTTTATTTGAATAATTTCCGGCCCTTTCTCTCTCTAACCTGCATGCTGCATGTTTTCTCCGTCTTCCAAAAAAACTGTTTCCTAGACTTCCTACTTTCTAACAGCCAAAGGGATCTTCACATGTGCGACGCTCCAGCAGCAATGAGTTGAAATCATCGGGGCACAGATTATGAACTCAGCTGAGGCAAAGCACGTCAGAAAAGTACAAAATACCAGAGAATATGTGCTGATATGAACGATCGCAAGTGAATTATTTTGTTTTAATGGAGGGATTTTGTGAATGTTGCAGGGGCCGCGTGCAGGACGCAGCTGGAGTGTTTGAGCCGTTACCGCTGCGTCCTCTCTGCCCGCAAAGCTGAGTCCATAAATGATGTAATATATGTAGATACTGGATCTTTTTTCGGGTTTCCCACAATTCGAATTTTTAGGAAACCTACGTCTTGATTCTGGGTTTAAAATGCATTGTAATTACTGTGTTACTGACAATTGTACCGAGTAAATATTACCATTTTATTTCCCTGTAATGCCTTACATTACCACATTACAGCAAAAAGCAATGCATTACAGTAATTAATTACCTTTGTACCGCATTACTCCAAACACTGTTAAACAGGTTGTAAAATCAATTTGGCTGTATGTTTGGTAAACTGGGAAGTGTATATTCAACACTTTAAGAGTAAATTTTACACCAAACTCGGTGATCATTTGGGTCCAAGTTTCCAGTGTTAAAACAACACTGGACACCGGAGTTAAACAAATAACACTAGAAGAGAGTATAATTTTAAACACTTTGAGAGTATAAATGTACTCAGTCAAAAGTCAAATGAAACCTCCCAAAGAGTTAATTTATACTCTCAAAGTGTTAAAGATTCCACACTATTCTAGTGTTATTTGTTTAACTCCGGTGTCCAGTGTTGTTTTAACACTGGAAACTTGGACCCAAATGATCACTGAGTTTGGTGTTTAATTTACTCTTAAAGTGTAGAAAGAACTCCAACAGTGTCTAATATGGACCATAAGGAGTCCAATAACATCCTGCAAAGGGAGTTAATCACTGAAATAGTCAATTTTAGCATTTTAATTTTAAATCAAGAGCACTTTAAAGATAATTGAACATCAATAAGCAACTGACCACAGAATTTTCAAATATTTATTTGAAAATGGAAACACTAAAATGTGTTACAATTTGTCACAAAAATTG
The DNA here is from genome assembly GCF_043380555.1 of Nothobranchius furzeri. Taxonomy (NCBI): domain Eukaryota; kingdom Metazoa; phylum Chordata; class Actinopteri; order Cyprinodontiformes; family Nothobranchiidae; genus Nothobranchius; species Nothobranchius furzeri. The sequence continues at coordinate 61,990,924 of NC_091754.1, forward strand.
TGAGAAAACAAAGGACATCCTTCAGTCACTTAAGCATATAGTCTTCATGTTTACTGTACAATGAATCTCAAAATGAGGAACAAATGATGCAAAGAAGCAAAATCTGTTTCATAAACAGGTGTTGTGCAATTGTCTCTAAAACAAAAGTGCTTTTTCACCCACCAAACTGGACCTATCCTAAAACAAAAATATCTTTTACTTTTTTGATGTCTGCTATAACAGCACATGCACAAGAACCACGAACAAATCATTCCTCTCAAAACCGTAAGTTGTCTGAAGATCAAATGGTTTGAAAAACTGCAACAAATCAACCCTCAACAGAGAAGTATCAAACTCACTTCCCTTTGCCACATGGTACGAGTGAAAATGCTCAGCAAATCCTAGCGTCTCAGTGTTCCACTGCCAGAAAATATTTCCCAGCACAAACAATAATTTCACTTATTTGACTGAATACTGGTATTCCCCCTTCAATCTTTGAGCACACAACAAGTCCAGGGCGATACTCAGTTCCATAACATGCAACCCAAGATACCACATCAACCTCTGAGTTCATGTCAACGTGCAGGTTATCAGCCACCATGTCACCATTTCTTAACTCGCTTATTTTTACTGTGTTAACAGGTCCAGAATCAATGCTTTTCAAAGGCAATGACTCCCAGCGGTATGCTATTGCCATTTGATGTTTTTGAGCTAAAGTCTTGGTAATGTTTTAGAAATTTTTTACAGTGTTTTTAAAAAACCTGTGCTTGGCCTCAAATCTGGTTGACCAAAAGTGAATAATTGGGCCAATTTTTCGTATGATTCGAGGATAATGTGTCATGAAGTGGTGTTTGGGTATGAGGTTCTGTTGTGGGTACAGCTCTTTGAATAGCGTATGATGATCAATAATGAGATGCTTCAGATATACAGTCATGCCTTTTGTAATGACCGGTGAAAACACAAGACTGATTATTTGAAGAAGCAGTAGCAATAGTCTCCAGTGTGCATTGCCTTCTGGAACCACATCTCCAAATATCAGTGGTACATTCCTGATCAAACAAAATGTCTGAATAGCATTTAGACCTATTGAGTTACTCATTTGCTCTAGGTTTATTCTGCTGGGACGGTTTTTTCGTTCAAGAAATCCATAGTTGTACGAGTACATTCTTTCAGTTGCCTCATTTTTGGAAATTATTTTGTTGTCTGAGAGGTATCCAAACAGCAACTTTAACTCCAGCTGCCCTACTCCCTCCAATATGTCATGCATAATATCTACAGCATAGTTGTCAGAAACATTAAAATACTGCAGATCATTGAGTATGCACATTCTCTTCACCCCAAATGATGATGTTACTGCAGGGTCCTGTATATCACGGCAATGCTGAACATGGAGTTCTTTACTGCGAAGGGTCAAGTCTGGGTCATCATCAGTAAAAAGTTTTTGACAGACCTCTTTGTCAGTCAAACAGAAACGGCAAAAATAGTTTGCACTGAAAGATTCAACATATCCAAGCAGTGTATGCAAACCTAAATTGTCCCCGGTGACTTGCGCAACTGTTCCATGAACTGGACTTTTGGAAAAAGGAAGAGTGATTCCTGAGGACTCAAGGATTTTGAGATCATGTACCAGGGGCTCCAAGATTGCATTAATGCCATATTTTTTCATATCTTGACTGTGAAATAGTGCAATGAGATGGATATTCATGAGAGCAGAATTAAATTTTGGACTCAGGTTTCTAAGAACAAAGTAAATACTTCCAATTTTATGAATGCCATGCTTTGACCCAAGTGGATTTGCTGTTTCAAACTCATCAAAGAAAATCTGAATTTGGAGAGCATTTTCGTTGTTGGAGAAGAGGGGATGAGATTTAAAATAACTTCCATCACAGAAATCTTTGTACACAAAATGTTGATTTGAAGGCTGAACAAAATTGCTAAATATCTCTTTGTTGGAAAAAATGAATTTTAACGTCTCTAATATGGGAATGTAGACAAACTTATCTGTTACTGGAACCTGAGGTACAAGAGGTTTGATTTCTTCTTGCATCATATCGGACACCAAGGGCAATCTCAATGGGTTCGATAACCCCCCATTTCTCTATAAAATGTTTCTTCCATTTTGCCTCTGTGTTAACATTACTGAATGGATTCTCAAGATTTTTGAAATAATTACCCAACTGGACATTCAAATCCTCATTGTCAGAACATATGTTTAGAAGATCTTCTTTGATATTTGTTTGAACTTCATCTACAAGTTCCTCCACATTTTGAACAACGGACTTTATTATACTGGTTGCAACACCACAACCTAGAAGATTTGCAATCACAGATGCACACATGTCTTGAGTTTTTTTTTCCATTTCACTGCTAGTTGAACTTTGTGGTTGTTCTTCAGAAGAACAAGATGGCTCTTCAAAAGCACAAGATGGCTCAAATGAGTGATTTACTGCTGATTTAGTTTTTTCCTCAAAATTATCTACAATTCTAGCTCTGTGCTTGTTCTGAAGGTGTTTTCGAAATCCTGAAAAGGTGCAAAACCTCTGACAACATCCATCTTGGTCACATAACAGTTTAAATTTCAAACCAGGGTAAAATCCATGAGAAAACTTCAGATGCCGAACCAAGCCTTTGACAGTGCAAAAGGTAGACTTGCAAACAAAACATCGAAGCATCTTTTTGTGTAGCTGATTCAGTTGAGGAGCTTTGCTCTAAGATCCTTCACCCTAGGACTTTCATGACACAGACCAACATCTATATTATAAATGGTGGTCTGCACAAATGTATACATATTGTGCAGGGCCTGATCGTAAGAGATGCCAAACACATAGTGCGCTTTGAAAAGTTCGTCAAAGGCTGAAATAGAGGACTTAGCCTTGCAGGGAATGAGCTGACCATCCACCACAATGTAGTAGTCATTGATGGTGCGACGTGTTGTTCCAACCGCCAGAATGTAGGGCTGCCTCCCCTGGACTGAACTGGTCGTCTCTTGAAGGTTGCGGCATGACTGAAAGAAAAATATCAACAGAAAAATCAGATGATTACTTTCCAACTTCACTCTGAAGCACTTATGAGTTTGAGCTACTTACTTTGTGAAAGCGGACAACATGGCTCAGAGCTTCTCGAACGGTGATCTTTACAGGTCTCTTCTTCCCACCGGGTGGTGGAGGTAGGAGGTAAACCAGCAATAACAGAGCTGCCATGTCACTGTCCCAAGCTGGCACAAGATTTAAATAAACAGTCAGCTATGCATTTCATGCTTTTTCTAGAACAACACTGTAATAAAACAGTTATTCACACTAAATTCATTACTTGAGCTTACACATTTCAGCCAAGTAAGTTTTGATATTTTGAAATAAAAAAAATATGTATTTCTTCTTTTTGCATTCCAAAATGAATGGTGGTGGTGGTGGGGAAGAGATCATTCAAATGTAAACTTACTTGATTCATCATTTCCTTCTGGGCTCTCCTCTGCAGACTGAATGAGAGACTCCAGTACCGGTGTCTTTGTGAGGTTGTTGGCTTCTTTGATGACTTTCACCTTCAAAGAGGTTCCCCATTTTTCCATTAGTTTTGATGAGACTTCTTCTCCAAACATCATCTGGAAATCCTGTACCACCTTAAAATCAAACAAAACCACACACACAAATTTGGAAACTGCACAGTTCAGCAAACAAAGACATTTTAAAGTCTGCTAATCTTTTTGAACTAATTAAAACAGTCATGACCCACTATTCTGAAATAAGACGACAAAGCCTGCAGCTTAAGACGCCATATCCAAAGCGGACTTACCAGGCCTTTTGTGTCCAGAAATCTTGGGAACACACTAAGGATGGTCTCACACTTCTCTGAATCCTGAATTAGTTCTTTTCTGTGCTTAAATGTTTGTTCCATTTTCAAGAAGATCTGGCTTTCATCTGTGCTGTGTCTCAGCAGGGAAATGGCCTCTCTGCACAGATCGCCCTCCAACTGATGCTCTGCATTCACGGGTCTTCCAAACTGTGGTCCTCTGTTGCTTGATGGATCTCTACTTGTGCTGCTCCTTCTCCTGCCACCATGGAGTTCACGCTGCATGTTTTTTAGTTTCCAAGCGATGTAGCCTTCATTACTTTTGGAATCAAAAAAGTGCTCCTACAGAAAATAAAATAAGTCTTAACATATGATCAATTCATCCTGGAATCAAGTTTTTTTTTTTGCAGATAACCTGTAAATAACTGTCTAATAATGGTGTAGACATGTGTAGTCACTATTTTGGCATTTTAGTGAATCGAATTTAAAATATAAATATTCTGCGTAAAACTGTCAGGGTAGCGCCCTCTTCAGATAGTTTGTACATTTGAATTTGGATAAGCAATTGCTATTGGCTAAAAGATACCCTGTGACATTACTGTTTCCATATGTGGTCAGCGGCACTGCCGCTGTGGAGAATAGAAGCAGCAGAGTCTCAAGCTCAGCCAATTATACATAGCAAGTTAGAATGGGAATAGCAAGTGAGTGTTTATGGCTCTGCACCAGTAGCCTGGGGCAATACAAGCCATCGGTACAAAGCGATATAGCTCAGGGCTGCTTGGCTCCTCCAAAATACCTTTTTCCCTCTTTGATAAAGGAGGTGGACAGATATCATCGAACTCCAATGGCTGCTCATGTGAATGTGTGTATGATAGCGGGGAATCTCAAAGTCTGGGGCAGTGTGGGCATGCAATTTGTGTCTTGGTTGGCCAGGCAACGACTCCTCGTGGTGCATTTTTTAAACAGGACATATGTGCAGGGTAAGACTCTGGTGGTGGTGAGGTGCCTTGCGCTTTAACTCGTCTAAAAGGGACACCACAATACCAGTTTTAAATATTAACTGCAGGAACAAATACTTAATACTCACATATCCTTTTTCAGAGTATGGGTCTTTCAGACAGGGAAACAGGGTGACGATTCCTAATGCATAACGTGTCCTTACATCCATTGGTGGAGCAGTCCTAAACAGGAAAGCTGACAGAATTAATCTTCTGAGGTTACACTTTTTTCTTTGCTCGATATAAATTACGATTTGTGTGCATATTTCATCAGGGTCTCCGCCAGAGATCGTCCCTCGTCTGTGAGAGGGGGAGGTGGGTGCGTGCACAAATTGTTCTGCTGTAGATTCTAGTTAATATGATCCGCACTTGTATAGCGCCTCTCAGAGTAAGGACTCCAAAGCGCTTTACACTACAGTGTACCATTCATCCATTCACACACACATTCACACACTGGTGGTGATGAGCTACGATGTAGCAAAAGCTGCCCTGGGGCGCACTGACAGAGGCGAGGCTGCCGAGCACAGGCGCCACTGGTCCCTTCGACCACCACCAGCAGGCAATGTGGGTTAATGTCTTGCCCAAGGACACAACAGCAGAATTCTCTGTCCGGAGCCAGGACTGAACCTGCAACCTTCAGATTACTGGACAACCCGCTCAACCTGTTGAGCTGCTGCTAATATCAGCGGATGGAGGGCCCGTGGTTCGTTTCACTGCCCCCTAGGATGGGGGCGGGCATGAGACAGCCTGGTGGGGGACCAAGTGGCCCGCCAGGCTTATAAAGCGCTGGGGGTAATCCTGTGCATCATCCTATTTTTGATTGCATATGAAAACTACTCACCCATACTGCTCAATCATCGCCGATACAACCATGTTGACCAACTTCCGCCGTAATGGGTCCTTAACCTCTCTTGTTTGTCTGTATTCTTTGAGTATTTTCTCACCTCCTGGCTTGGTTTGCAGAAGCTTTTCAACAAGCTTCAGAGTGAAACAACAAAAATAATTAAAGTACAGACAGTGCACTTGAGAATTATTCACCGTGCATCACTTTTGTTTTCCCACATTTTGTTTTCTTACAGGCTACAGCCTTGTTTTTTCTTAAACTTTCTTGTTTTTTTTTAACTAAACTTCTATGCACAACCCTCCATAATAATGTGAAAAAAGATTATTGGGATATTTTGCAACTGTATTAAACATGGTAATTAATTACAAAAGCATAAATATTCACTATTTTTGAGATAAAGTGCAAAATTATGCTATGGCAATTTTCTTCAGCAGGAGGAACTGAGAGAAAACTCAGAATAGATGGAAAAATTAATGTAGAAATGCACAGACCTCCTAAATAAACACCTGAGTGCACCCTTGACTTCGGACTGAAGCGACGGTAATCTTTCAGCAGAACGTCTTTAAGCACACAGCCAAGATATCACAATGTCTGTGGAGACTGTGTGTTTGGTCTCAGTTTGGACACAGTGGTGTCATTTAATGAGACTTTGAGTGTGTTTGCATTGTGTGTTCCTTTTCAGTCAATTCAGCTCCTTGTATTAGTTTCAGTTTCTGTGAATGTTTAAGCCCGACGTCAGGAGCAATTTTTGTTAAATTATGTTTCTTATACTGTACTGATTTTTACCTGTGCTACGTGTCCTCAATGTTACCCCAGATCTCCTAGATGCTTAGGTTGTAACAAGACAAAATATGGAAAAAGTGATGCGATTACTTTCCAGATGCACTGTATAGAGAGCCTAAGTCTCCTCCCTTTCCGGTCGGCTCATGGGTCCCCAGAAGAATGAAAACATTGAATGGAAGTCAACGGGGCTAAAACCGCTATTTTCTAATCTGCTTTGCCTTACGCCCTGGATCGCACACGTTGTACTGCAATTTAAATGAAAACTAATGATGGGTGTTTGGACCCCACCAGTCACGTACTTTATTTATCAGCTTGTAAATGTTCATAATTAGAATGACTGCAAATCAAACATCAGCACGTCGCATTTATGACGTCACCACAGAATCTCTTCTCCCGTAGTGTAGCTGCTACTTACCAAATGGCCAGATTTATGGTTTTTCTCCATCTGAAGGAATGATTTGAAGTTTGCTGAACTTACAGCTATTTTCCCTCTGTTTTTCTCCCGTGTCTGGTTCGATGACGTCACTTTTGTGAAATGTATTTGTAGTCTTGGGCTTATTTTCACACAAAATCTAAAATAACGTTTCCTCCCGTTAGAAAATAAGCACTTTGTTGGTATCAAAATGCATCTTTAAAATTCACGGACATCATATGTGAAATCCCTGGCACATAACAAGCGGAATTAGAAAATTGCGGTTTTAGCCCCATTGACTTGCATTCATTTTTTTGTTCTTCTGGGGATCCGTGGTACAGAAGTAGATGGGCATGACTTAGCCTCCCTATTAATAACAGCCTCCATTTATAAACAAATTCACACAAAATTAAATCAAATAAATTTAAATTATTTAAATGAATTGAAAATGTCACCTCTTTGGCTTGAAAAGAAGCGTCGTCATTTTGATCTCTTCTTGGGGACATCATCGTGGTTTCATCAATGCGACGTCTTTTAGGGGACAGAACAGATAACTCGCTGTCTGATGAAAAAGATGACAAGGAGAGCGTGTCTGTGCATGAGGACTGCACCGAAGATTCTAAGGAAAAACAGAAATACAGATCAGTACTTGACAACCTTTAAATCATTTTAGCCAAAATTAGGAAACTAATTATGTCTGTCTGTGGCTTCAGAATTTCACTGAAACAAGGGGGAATTTTAAAAAAAACATGAAGTGTAAGTAATAACCTTTAACTTTTAGTTAGATGTATAAAATAAGATGTAGCTAATTTAACAGTGCTACTGTTACCTTCTACAGAAGAGGCATCAACGAGGGTCCAGATAATGTCTGATTTCTCCTCCAGAACATCAGTAAAGACATCCTCATCTACTTCTGTCCCAGTTTCATCCACAAGATACATCCTTTTATCATCTTGGATGCCAAACTTCTCCTTGGCTGTAAATGCATATAAAATTATTTTAGAAGCTTAAATTATTCAGGTATACAATTTGTAGTTTAATTATATTTACCTAATATTTAACACATTGCCTACTCAAAGATTAAGAATTTAACTTGTATAAAAAAACATAAAAATGCATAATTTTAAGCAGATGAACCCAAATGAAAACAAAAATGTAATACCTTGACTGAGGAATGTAGAATATGAGGCTCCATTGAGCTTGATATAGCGTTTTTTCCCTATATACTGCACTTTGAAAAGCATCGTCTGGAAAAAAAGAAAAAGAATCACAGCAGCCAGCATATAGCAATAACCTTAATATGCATTCCTTTGCACAGTGGAAACCTTCTCATCTTTAGTCCAGATTTATTTTGTTTCCCCAACTGAAATCGATTGCTCCTACTTAGCTTTTCAAGGCTCCTTCCAAAGAAACACCCAGTTTTCAGTCTTTGAGCCGGATTTATACTTCTCTGTCTGCGTCGGTATTGACCCTTTGCATGTGACGTCACGCCACACATGGGATCGGCTCGTTTACCATGATGGATGGCAAAATAATAAAGTATCTTTGAATTGAATAAGACCGTTTATACACGTTGAAACTCCGGTGAAGCTAAGAAGCCTGTCTGTTGCCTTTTATTGCTTTTATTTAGTTGATTTTACAGTAAAATGGTAACTTGCTGGGTGGCTGGCTGCACTAACAGACAAGAATGTAAAACTCGGTTTTTTTTTTTTCAAATAACTTTGATGGAGACTGAGGACGGAGAACTGCAGCGATCAATCATAATGGTGGCAGGATTCTTCAGAAAAGCGCAACGCCCTCTGTTGTCCATGGTGGGGAATTGCTTTGCAACTCTTGCTAGCTTACTAAGTCCGAAGGGAAAATGTCACCATTTAGGCGGAAAATAAAGTGCCACTCCTGGGTTGGATGATTTGTAAACGTGCTCGCCACTAGAGTGTACACCGCCTGGGTCTTCAAGCTTTTCTTCAATGTTTTTAGGATTAGCTTTATGAAAAATTCTGGGAATAAACGCATTCTCCACGATTGCTAAAGCATGTAAAGGCGGGAGTCAGCAGAACTGCAATTCAAAAAGAAAACTAGTATTTCGGGGAAAAAACTGCTACGTTAAATTAGCTCGTCCCATCACTACAAAGCACATTTTCCATTACTGCTGGCATACAACATAAAGTATTCCCTGGGTTTCTTGCTAAATAGCTTCAGTTAAAGACAGCTTCCATGGCATTTATTTACTGCATTTTAAAATTGAGAGTTGTGTATAAATACATATTTTGCGTCGTCTTTAGTTAGCAACAGCAAATTAGTTCCTCCTAAACTAAAAGCCAGGCAATAATGATGACAATATGTACCAGTTCTAGCGGCCAGTTTATTAAACGTTGTCTTCAAAATTAAAATTCCATCAATATATGCCTTACCTGTAAGCTATGTTGTCTGGAAAATCACTGTTTCTTCCACCGCTCCGTAAACCAAATGGAGGACCGTCCCGCCGAAAACTTTCCTTTGGCCGCCTGCACGCGTCGGCGTCAACAGACACACATGACGTAAACACGCACGATACGTGAAATGAGAACCGTGGAGACTCAATCACAAATGAACGTTGGTTACGTATTGTAACCCCAGATTCTATGAGTCTAGTCGCAGCCCTTAAGCTAGCTGCTATTGGAAGGATTATCTCCGCATCAGCCAGTCATGAAGAGCTTAAATGTACGCCCACCAATAGTGGCCCCCTCGTGGTATATAACCGCAGTGACCCCACTGCTCACCTCCAATGGCTCTTATTCCCATCATAACCAGTGGGGCCAGTGGCTTAAGGGCTGCGACTAGACTCATAGAATCTGGGGTTACAATACGTAACCAATGTTCTATTTCGTCTTGTCTTAGCCCTTAAGCTAGCTGCTATTGGAATAAAGCGCAGCTGGATGGGTTTACGCCACACTGGTTAACACAACCAATGGACACACCCAATCAAATCTCCTCTAGTGGGGGACGTTCAGCCTCAGACCAGGCCTAAAGACTGAGGCAGGCACGATAAGAGAGGGGCCCCCACTAAAAAACATCATCCACAAGAGGATAAAATCCATCTCAGCAAGGCCAATGAGGTGCCATAAGCATTCATTTAGCCTGCTGGGGTCCAAGCACTGAACGAGTGATAGAACCTGAAGACACATCTCGTAAATAATAACGAGTGAAGGAACAGGGTGAAGCCCATGAAGCAGCCTGACAAATGTCTTCCATTGACACACCACTGAGGAGCGCCATCGAAGAGGAAATCCCTCTGGCCGAGTGAGCCCTGAGTGTCTCAGGAGGATCCCGCCCTGATGATGTGTAAGCGAGTGAAATGGCGTCACACAGCCAGCGTGAAAGGCGCTGGGCCGACAGCGCCTGACCAAGGGAAGACTCCCTGTAGTGCACAAACAGGTTTTGTGAGCGACGAATCCCTGAAGTGCGTGACACATATCGTGCAAGCGCGCGCACCGGGCAGAGAAGGTGAGAAGCCGCCTCCTCCTCAGAATTATGGGGAGAAGGAAAAAGTCCAGCCAATGAAATTGACCTGGATTTGAAGGAAGCATTAATGCTTTTGGGCACAAAGGCTGGGTTGGGGCATAAAACAGCAGACCCGCCATCCTCCCGGATCCTGAGGCATGCGGGAGCCACTGAGAGGGCGGTTAGGTCACTCACTCTCTTAACTGATGCTAACGCCAGCAGCAATGCAGTTTTAAGCGACAGGAACTTGAGTGAGACCTGGTCCAAGGGTTCAAATGGAGCTTCAGATAAGCCGTGCAGAACCACCGTTAGATCCCATTGGGGAAAAAGCGGGCGGGACACAGGTCTGTTCCTTCTGACACCTTTTAGAAAACGTTTTGTGAGGGGATGATTGAAAACAGATCTATCTCCAAAACCCTGATGACATGATGAGATAGCTGCAGCATATGTCTTAACAGTGCTGAATGCGAGGCCCCTGTCCATCAGTATCTGCAGAAATGATAGGACATCCGCCAGCTGGCAGGAGAGCGCTTGAACATTCCGTTCTGCGCACCAGTTCTGGAAAGCTGCCCATTTAGCAGCGTAAGAGGCAATGGTAGAGGGCGCCCGCGCACTCTGAATCGTGGCCACCACATCATGCGGCAGCCCAGAAGCCTCTAAGCGTGACCGCTCAGCGGCCAGACCCACAGCCGTTGGCCTATTTCCGGAGGATGTTTGATTATCCCATCCGCCTGGAGAAGGGCGTCCGCCCTCCACGGGAGCCTCCACGGGGAGCCGGACACTAGCGCTTGCAGGTCCGGAAACCATGACGCGGACACGCGCCTGGGAGCCACCAGAATCACCGAGAGCTGTTCCGACCGAATTCGGTCCAGGAGACGGGGAATCAGAGGGACTGGTGGAAACGCGTAAAGGAGCGTTCGAGGCCAGGGCTGGTGTGAGAAGGCGTCCGCCCCGAGCGGGGGTCCGTCCCGGGGACTCAGGGAAAACCACAGGCGACACTGAGCGTTTTCGCGAGCCGCGAACAGATCCACAGACGGTTCCCCGAACCTGATCCAGATCTGTGATATCAGTGCAGGATGTAGACGCCAGTCTGAGTCGCGGGGTCCCCCTCTCGACAGGATGTCTGCCGCTACATTCAGTACCCCCGGAATGTAGATGGCTCTGATGGACAGCAGGTGGACATGTGTCCAACACAGTAAATCTGTGGCGACATGCAACAGTGGGAGGGATCGAACTCCCCCTTGGCGATTTATGTAGGCTGCCGCTACCCGATTGTCTGTGTGAACTTTGACATGACGGCCCTCGAGAAGGGCAGCGAAGTGTCTGATCACATTCCTCACTGTCATAAGCTCCAACACATTTATGTGCTCGTGCGTGTGGGAGGGCCAGCGATCTGCCACCGTGTGGGACAAGCACGTGCCCCCCCACCCCGACAGTGACGCATCCGTAAACACAGATACGTGTGACGCAGGACGTCCGATGGGAACCCCGCGTGAGAGGATGCAGAGGTTCCCCCAGTGAGCGAGGTCCCCGCCCACTGAAGGGGGAATCCTCAACATACGTCTCTTCTGACGTATTGGGTGTACCCGGAGGCGGACAAACCAGCGTTGCAAGCGCCTCGTGCGCAGCAAACCTAGCGGCACTACTGAATGGGCTGCGGACATCATGCCCAGGAGTTTCATGACTAACCGGGCTCTCACGATCTTGCGGGGTTGAACACGGGAGATCACCGTGGAGAGATCTGCCGCTCTTGCAGGCGACAAACGTGCTCTCATTAGGGAGGCGTCCAACTCCACCCCGAGATACACAATCGACTGGGATGGAAGGATGGAGCTCTTTTCCCAGTTTATAGAAAACCCTAGGGTTGACAGATGCTCTGTCAACCTCCTGGTTTGCTGTGACGCCTCGTCCTCGGACCGAGCGCACAGGAGAAGATCGTCCAGGTAAAATAAGACCCTCATTCCCTCCGTGCGCAGTGGCTGCAGCGCGGTCTCCAGACATTTGGAGAAAGTGCGCGGGGCTAGCGAGTAGCCGAAAGGGAGGCGATTGAACTGATATTGAACTCCCTTGAACGAAAAACGCAGAAACTTCCGGTGGTTTGGAACTACTGGTATGTGGAAGTATGCGTCTTTCAGGTCGATTGACGTGAACCAATCCCCGGGGCGCACATATTGCAGGACTTGTCTCATCGTTAACATGCGGAAATGCATTACTGCTATGGAGCAGTTGAACAGGGACAGGTCGAGAATCGGCCTCATTCCTCCCGACTTCTTCGGTACTACGAAGTAGCGGGAGTAGAAACCCGAGAGTTCTTGTCCGCGAGGGACTCGGGAAATAGCGTCTTTGGACAGAAGTTCCCGCAGCTCCAGCTCTAGCGCCTGAGACTGTACTTGCGATGTGAACGTCGTCTCCACGATCCCGTTGAAGGGAGGTGGAGTGGCCTGAAAATGAAGTGTGTGACCGCAATGAATGGTGTCCGAAATCCATTTGCTCATGATGCAAAGGCGGCGCCACTCGTGCGCGCGTTCCGACAGTGGACGCGTGTGCGCGGTCACGTGAACAACGTCTGAGGGTTGTGCATGCGCCCTTACCGCCGTCGCCCGTACCAGAGAACTGGGGGCGACCCATGGAGGGCTGCGCTCGAAAGGGCAAGTGCGAAACAGCTGGAACAGGCTGGTCCACACCGCGGAGCGTGGAGTCCGAGAGTGAAGGACGAGTGGGAGCCGGGCCTGTGCACGGGGGCGACAGAGTGCTAGCGGATGGAGCCGCACACTGTGCCGCCGCGCGTGGTCGAGACAGCGACATGACATCCCGCCCCACCCAACGGCGTGGGGAGAGCGGGACGAGTTGGGCCTGGCCGGATGCTGGGGCCAGAGCGCAAATGGAGCGCACCCTTACAGCTGGCCGTGTATTATGACTACCTGCAGGAACATGTATGCGTGCAGCAGTGCTTGGTGTGGGGAACATGTGTGAAAACTCGGCAGAGGATTCTGCGGAGGACTGTAGGATTGAGCTCTTTGAGTGACGTTTTTTGGGTTTTATTTCAAAACCAACAACATCAGAACAATCAGTAACACACACATTCCCCCCAAAGAGTCACTTCCGTGGCTGCTTTCGGCGAGGCTCCTGCACCTGGGACTGCCAAGACGGCGTCTGCTGGCCCCGCCGGAACCGTTGTCCGCCATCTCGCTGGTCCCGCTGATGTGGAGCCGAAGCGGGAGGCCGGCTCCGTGGAGCGGGCGATGCAGCTGGACGTCTGAAGCTTCCGCGCCGTTCGTCCCATCCTCTGGCTGAACGGCCGGAGTGCGAGGCTGACCGAGGGTGGACCAGGTCTCGTACCGTAGCCGATAGTTCGGCTGTCTTCTGAGCCCTCTCAATGACGCCCCTAAGATGGGGACCAAACAGAACATCGGTGGTGATGGGGCCGTCCAGCATCTCCCTTTGCAGATGTTCCGGAATGGAGGGCAGGGCCTTCAGCCAGATCGCTCGCTGGATGAGGGTCTGCCAGGCAGCGATGCGAGCAGAACCGGTGAGCACAGCAGCACACAGATTGAGGATGGCATCAGCAGTCTTAGTTATGACGGCTTTCGACTCCTCGGAGCTTCCAGCTCCTCCATCATCTTGGAGACGCCGAAGGCAAGAAGGGCGATGTTATTCCCTGCAGCGCCGGTCTGAAAGGCGCACTGATGTGTGCGGTCGGTGAGCCGCGTCAGCAGCTGGTCATGTTTTGAAGCGGGAACAGCTCGCGGGCCAGCGAGGTGGTTCTTGGCGCCGAACAGCGAGGCCAAATCCGGCTCTAGTGGAGGAACAGACGGCCAGCCTTGGTCGGAAAACCCCTCGACCTTGGTGATGGGCGCATATGTGGAGACTGGCGCCTTGAGCTTGGCAGGCTCGGAGAAGGCGGCAGACCAGCAGCTCATAGCAGCGGGGAAGCGCGGCCAGACAGGGTCTGGACAGCGTGTCTGAGTTGCCCCGAAAATTCCCGCCAAATCATCCGCTTCAGGCAGGGCCGGTTCTGGCACAGCTAGCCCCTTGCGGGCTGCTGACGCAGAAATGATGGCGGGCAGCTCCTGGAGCAGTGCTCTTACTGCTGGCAGGGAGGAGCGAGAAGCCACTGGGGCAGAAGGACCCGCTGAGCGAAGCTCGTCGACCTCCGTTATGTCTAGGAGGGACGCCGCCTCATCGTAGTTTTCGCTGTCAGTGACGTCATCCAGCCGGTTGAAGCCAGCCGGCTCCTGACCGGCGTCGAAGAAAACCAAAGCCTTGTCCAGCGGGTAGGAGTCAGCCACCGGAAATTCTTCGTCGGCGGCGGGAGTGAAGTACTCGACCCGGCGAATCTTCTCCGCCACGGGCAGAGCGGCACAGAACGGGCACGAGGTCTGCGGGGTCAAGGCCAGGCCAGCGTGGTGAGCCCCGAGACAGACCTCACACTTAGCGTGCAGGTCGCCGCTGGAAATGGAGCCCGTCTGGCAGGTCGGGCAGGGTCTGGTGTCGCTGGACATGGCTGGTAAGTCGTCTTCGGATAATTTGCTCTTTTGAGATAATATTTGCTCTTTAATAAAGCTCTCAAGCTAGGCATGAAGAGAAAAAGGAGGTGAGCAGTGGGGTCACTGCGGTTATATACCACGAGGGGGCCCACTATTGGTGGGCGTACATTTAAGCTCTTCATGATTGGCTGATGCGGAGATCATCCTTCCAATAGCAGCTAGCTTAAGGGCTAAGACTAGACGAAATAGAAGACCAAGAGAGCTAGTAAGGACAGGAAAAACTCTTCACCAATCCTGCTTAAACAACTGACACCAGTAGGAGTCACTCTATCAACACGGGAAGTGTATTAAATTATTAATATACTCTGCAGTGTAAAAAATATCACTCTACATACTCAAACTCTGGAAAAGTAACACTTTTCAATTTGCTGTATATCTCTATAGAGATTTGTTTATAAAACCATCCGACACAATTTGTGCTGAGTCTACGCACCCTTGTGTGGAGATTCTTGTGCGATCCAGGGGGTCAAGAGGTCATGATGGACACTGCCGGTGGAGTGAACCTCTTGGTATCAGGAACCCATAGGTTAGCTCCGATAGGACACGTCTAGTCTTGAGATATCTCCAGGTCACGACAGGAAGCTGAGATGCTTGTTTTGCGTCTAAGGCTGTTCGGTGGCTCTTAGAAGAGCTTTTGTGTCTGTAATTACTCGCAGCGTTGTAGAGACACTTTTGACCTGAAGTCAAAAGGAGGATGGGTTCAAAATTGCTTGTTTACCAATTTGGCCGGATCGAGAGTCAGCTAGAAACTGAGATAATTCCGGAAACAATTCTGTTTTATCACCTGCCTTATTTATAAATTTGGCAACTCAGAGTTTGATAAGTTTGAAGGCATGACCAAAAATACCTCCGAAGTCACTCCTTCCCTCAGACACTAAATGGTTTATTCTCAGTGTGAAATAAAGAAATAAGAAAGCAAAATAGGCCTGTTGAAGAAAAAAATAGAATATTGACTGGGAGTAAGTTGGGGAGGGCTGGCACCATAACTGAAACAGATGGTGGAGCTGAGCTATCTGAATACCAGGATATCACTTCCTTAATCACAAGAGCACAGTGTCTAAAGCCAGACGGTAGTGCATTTTTTGGCCCATTTTGAGCTGATTTTCCTCTTGTGCAAGAATCTCCACCCAAAAGCTATATTTTAAAAGAAATAATACCTCCACGGGGCGCTCAGAGGTGTGCAGAATAGACGTACAGTTTCTTCTTTAAAAGCTATATTCAAAAAAATGAATAATCAAATTTTTATTTAGTTGTCCACGACACTGTGTTTATGTATACATCTACCAGCCACTAGAGGGCACCACTGTGCTAAAAAGTCCGCTCAGCAAGGCGAGGTTGGGACTGTGTAAAATGACAGACTTGACTAGTCAAGCAGCTGATTCTGAGCCCAGAAGATGTTCTAACGGTAAATGCTGTTGTAAAATAAACGTATTAGTAGAAATGAGTCCTTATCCTGTACGATTTGTCTCTGAACATGGTGCTGGAACGTGTCAGCAGTGAACAAACATCCTCGTGGCTGGAAAATGTCTTGTTGTTGCAATACCACATCTGAACACCAGAGTGCGCCAGATTGTTTGTGTTCCATAGTCAAACTTTAAAGAGTAACTAAACCCCAAAATAACTTACTTTTTGCTTATAAACTGTATAACTGGGTCTTTACAAATGCAATATTTCTGTTCCCGTGTATTTTTTGTGTAAACTTGATTAAATCTAGAATCTAGGTCTAAAAATGGTTAGTGCTGCCCCCTGTGGGTTGAAATGTGGCTGCTGCATTTTAAACTTGTGATTAACTGGGGCTGGAACAATTTCACGTCATCAGTACAGTCTCCTCCCACTCCCCTTCCCTCCCAGGATGGAAACTCCCCACACTTGGCCATGCCACTCCATGCCTCTTGGAAACGTCCACTTTCATAGCATTTTACAGTAAATCTTGACTAGGGGTGGAGTTACGTTGTCTGATGGTGTGCAGTCCTTCTTTTATCTCTGGAAATTTTCATCGAAACGTTGTTGATAATGAATTAAATGATGCCCGGCTGTTGACAAATATTGGCGGCTTCATAACATACAATCATAAAAATGTGGTCTAAAATACATAGGTGTGGGTCCATATCTCTGGACGATGTCATTTTACTCATAAACAACTCACAGCTGCTCTTGACAAACATAACATCTATGATAGTTTCCAGTCAGTCTTCCGTGGAAATAGAAACTGAAACAGCTCTTCTTAGGGTCTCTAATGACCTTCTGACTCACAGTGATGCAGGGGACTGTTCTGTTCTGGTCCTGCTGGACCTGACTGCAGCCTTTGACACTGTTGACCATCACCTGCTACTGGAGAGGATGAGAGACTGGGTAGGCCTATCAGGAACTGCTCTGGAGTGGTTCTCCTTTCCCTGTCTGAGTAATCGCCAAAATAATAGTCTGTGGCAGCCCTCCAGAAAACTGGGGTAGAAGACTATTTTCACAGTTTATACACGTGAAACTCTGTGTGACCGATTGTATTTAAAGAAGAACAAGTTTTATGTTTTTCAGTAAACTACGCCTTTAACATATTTCTGTGAATCACGTCTTTATTATGATGTGAATAACTCTTAAAAAAATACTTGAAAAACCAACAACCAGGTACCTCTAAAAAATGCTAATGCTAACTGCTAATAAAACATCCATCCGCCCAGCTTCTGCTTATCTATTTTCAGGTAACTCATGCATTAAAGAAAATCAAGATCTCTCTGTACAAAAAAATGATTTTCACTTTGTTTTCCCAGGCTAGAGATAAAAAGTAACACTTTAAATTAACCCTTGGTATGCGAACAAGTCTAAAGTGGTTCATGACTGGAAAAACTCCAGAGTGAGGCAACCAGGATAATTGATGCTTGAAATATGTCAACTAAATCATTTAAAGGCAGAAAAGCACTGGTTGTAGTTTGAGATTATGCCAGATGATGGAGTCCTTCATTCAACTAACTGAACCAAAACAGATGCTCATTTCAGCTGCTTGTATCCAGGAATTATCGTGGTTTATAAAAGCCAACCCAACCACAACGTCCCTGGGTTTCCCGATCAGCCACAAAAAAATTCCATTTCATTTTGGCCTTTAATTGTATGCCTGGATTTACTTTGCACAACAAACCTTGTCATTATTTTCCTGAATATAGAATTGTTCTGTATTGTACACTACTGAAATAATTAGAATTAAATAAATGGACAAGTCAGTCTTCGTTAAGACTCAGTGCCATTGTTCAATTAACATGGTCTTTAAAAACTGCAACTAAAACCTTTCTGCATGTCTGTTCTACTGGGGAGTTCAAAACAGAAGAACAATTACAGCACACCAGCGCAGATTCAATACGTACAACCAACTTTTTACCTTCTTTTCTCTTTTTTTGGACAACACGAGGACCTTTAAGACAAAAGATGTTGTAAAACCAACACATTCTCACACCCTAAGCGTCGGAAACAAACGCTTGGTCAGCCACCCTCCACGTCAGACCCCAGACGCCAAAAGTGCCCTTTTTCGTTACTTATGTGCGAAAAGGGGTTTTCCCCTTTTGTAACTGCAGATCCCAATGCAGCGTAAAACCAACGTGATTAGATATCCGCTGATGCGGCACCGAACCAGCTCGTTTAACCGCACCTAAACCTTAAATGCGGCACCGAACCAGCTCATTTAACCGATGCGGCACCGAACCACCTCGTTTAACCGCACCTAAACCTTAACGTTTCGCTATTTATAACCTTCCCCTCTCCCTCATCCTAACCTTAACCCTCTTGCTACCTAAAACGTTACTCTCACTGTGATCAAGCGTTTGTTTCCCCTGCATTCTGACTCTGACAGTCAGTCTGACTGTGAGTTTTCGTAATTGCCGCCCAAGGGGAACGTTAGAACATACCATCTGGCGAGGGGGAGGCTACACAAACCCTCTACTTTTAACCTCCACCTTGGTAGTTGAAACCTCCCCCTCGCGTTGGCTCGGTCCAAACTCGACCAATCACGAGGCGGCTCCCGCCGTTCACTTCATAGAGCCGGCTTTTAGAGCGATCGACACATCACTAACGTGTTCGCTGGCAAGATTATTAAGGTTAGGATAGGGGTGAGGGGAAGGTTAAATAAGAGGATAAGGTTAAATAAGAGGATAAGGTTAAGGTGAGGTACAATGAGCTTGTTTGGTGCCAGTGTAACGCTGCATTGGGATGCAACGGTAGCGGACATCCCATCGCATCAGTGTAACGCTGCATTGGGATCTGCAGTCAAATAAGGGAAAACCCCTTTTCGCACATAAGTAACGAAAAAGGGCACTTTTGGCGTCAGGGGTCTGACGTGGAGGGTGGCTGACCAAGTGTTTGTTTTTGACGCGCTGGGAGTGAGAACATACATTCAATTTTTCTTTTACAGAAAAGAGCAGTGAGAGTTATTGGTGGAAGTGGATGCAGGGATCATACAGGGTTCCCACTCTTTTCTTGAAATTATTTTCCAGGACTTTTCCAGGACAATTTCAAGACTTTTTCAGTGTACAAGTCAAGTTATCATAACTACGGTTTGCCGATATCCCGATATATTTAGAAACAGATATGATATTGTACCTACCTACACCGTTAGTTTGACAATATAGCTGTGGAAAGATTTTTGTCTTTCACAATCCCACCTACTTTCTTCTACTTACAATGCAACACAACTAAAACAGAAGTTATTCTCTACTTTAGTTCATACCATAGGTGTGACATTGTGGCATCATCAAGTCATCTCCATGTCATGTTTTTGTTCTGCTCAGCAACTGAACCAGGTTAATTCACTGTGCTGACTGAAATCGTCGTCGTCTTCCTCCGCTTATCCAGGTCTGGGTCGCAGAGGCAGCATCCCAACTAGGGAGCTCCAGACCGTCCTCTCCCCGGCCACCTCCACCAGGACCCCAAGGCGTTCCCGGACCAGATTGGAGATGCAACCTCTCCAACGTGTCCTTGGTCGACCCGGGGGCCTCCTGCCGGCAGGACATGCCCGAAACACCTCCCCAGGGAGGCGTCCAGGAGGCATCCTGACCAGATGCCCAAACCAACTCAACTGACTCCTTTCGATCCGGAGGAGCAGCGGTTCTACTCAGAGTCCCTCCCAAATGTCCAAGCTCCTTACCCTATCTCTAAGGCTGAGCCCGGCCACCCTACAGAGGAAACTCATTTCGGCCACTTCATTACCCAAAGCTCATGACCATAGGTGAGGATTGGGACGTAGATCGACCGGTAAATCGAGAGCCTGGCTTTCTGGCTCAGCTCCCTCTTCACCACAACAGATCAGCTCAACGTCCTCAGCACTGCAGTTGCCGAACCAATCCGCCTGTCGATCTCCCGATCCCTCCTACCCTCACTTGTGAACAAGACCCTGAGATACTTAAACTCCTCCACTTGAGGTAGGACCTCTCTCCCGACCCGGAGTTGGCAAGCCACCCTTTTCCGGTTGAGAACCATGGTCTCAGATTTGGAGGTGCTGATCCTCATCCCAGCCGCTTCACACTCGGCTGCGAACCTACCCAGCAAGAGCTGAAGGTCAGAGCTGGATGAAGCTAGGAGGACCACATCATCCGCAAAAAGCTAAGAAAAGATTCTCCTGCCATCAAACTCGACACACTCCACACCACGGCTGTGCCTAGAAATTCTGTCCATAAAGGTAATGAACAGAACCGGTGACAAAGGGCAGCCCTGGTGGAGTCCAACCCTCACCGGGAACAGGTCCCACTTACTAACAGCTAAGTGGACCAAACTCACGCTGCTCCTTAACAGAAAGCCACCCACCCCATACTCCTGGAGCGTCCCCCACAGAGTGCCCCTGGGGACACGGTCATAAGCCTTCTCCAAATCCATAAAACACGTGGATTGGTTGGGCAAACTCCCATGCCCCCTCCATCACCCTTGCAAGGGTATAGAGCTGGTCTGCAGTTCCACAGCCAGGACGAAAACCACATTGCTCCTCCTCAATCTGAGATTCAACTATCGAATCCTCTCCAGTATTTTTCCAGGGAGGCTGAGGAGTGTGATCCCCCTATAGTTGGAACACACCCTCAGGTCACCCTTCTAAAAGATGGGGACCACCACCTCAGTCTGCCACTCCACAGGAACTGCCCCTGATGACCACGCAGTGTTGCAGAGACGTGTCAACCACGACAGCCCTACAACATCCATAGCCTTGAGATACCCAGGACGAATCTCATCCACCCCTGGGGCTCTGCCGCTGTGTAGTTGTTTGACTACCTCAGCAACTTCTGCCCCCGAGATTGGACAGTCCATCCCCAGGTCTCCTGGCTCTGGTTCCTCCTCGGAATGCGCATAGGTGGGATTGAGGAGCTCCTCAAAGTATTCCTTCCACCGTCCGACGATAGCCCCAGTTGACGTCAGCAGCTCCCCATCCCCACTGTAAACAGTGTGAGTGAGTTGCTGCCTTCCTCTCCTGAGGCGCCGGACAGTTTGCCAGAACCTCTTTGAAGCCGATCTATAGTTTTTCTCCATGGCCTCACCAAACTCCTCCCACGCCCGAGATTTTGCCTTGGCAACTGCCACTGCTGCACCCCGCTTGGATATCCGGTACCTGTCTGCTGCCTCCGGAGACCCACAGACCAGCCACACCTTGTAGGCCTCCTTCTTCAACCTGACAGCTCCCCGAACCTCTGGTGTCCAACAGGGGGTGCAGGGGTTGCCACCACGACTGGCACCGGCCACCTTACGACCACAGCTAGCAACAGCCGCCTCAACAATCGCAGAGTGGAACAAGGCCCGCTCGGAGTCAATGTCCCCCACTGCTCTCGGGACGCGGTCAAAGCTCTGCCGGAGGTGGGAGTTGAAGACCGTCTTGACAGGTTCTTCTGCCAGGCGTTCCCAGGAGACCCTCACTATGCGTTTGGGTCTGCCAGGTCTACGCAGCATCTTCCCCTGTCATCTGATTCAACTAACCACCAGGTGGTGATCAGTTGACAGCTCTGCTCCTCTCTTCACTCGGGTGTCCAAAACATACGGCCGTAGGTCAGATGATACGACTACAAAGTCTATCATCGACCTGCGGCCTAGGCTGCCCTGGTACCAAGTGTACTGATGGGCATCCTTATGTTCAAACATGGTGTTCGTTATGGCCAAACTGCGGCTTGCACAGAAGTCCAATAATGAAACACCACTCGAGTTCAGATCAGGCGGGCCGTTCCTCCCAATCACACCCCTCCAGGTCATGCTGTCATTGCCCACGTGAGCATTGAAGTCCCCCAGCAGGACAATGGGGTCCCCTGATGGAGCACTATCTAGCACTCATCCCAGGGACTCCAAAAAGGGTGGGTACTCTGAACTCATATTTAGCCCATAAGCGCAAACTACAGTCAGGACCCGTTCCCCGACCCAAAGGCACAGGGAAGCTACCCTCTCGTCCATCGGGGTAAACCCCAACACACAGGCAGAGAGTCTTGGGGCTAGCAAAAAGCCAGTTTTGAAAAGTTTTGAATCTGCACCGTCTTCCTGACATCACTCACTCCTGCCTATAAAGGACACAAAGACATATTTAGAAAGATTGTTACTGTTTATATTGACTGTTTATTCAATAAATTAGGCCTGCTTTTCAAACCTTAGCTCTTTTATATCTTTCATATTCTATGTATTATACTTACTGTACACACCACATTACACTTTACTGCTTATTTCACATAGTTGGATGTTAAACTGCATTTTGTTGTTCCAGTATTGGTCATTTTAGGTTAGTCCAGTCATCCAGAAACAAGATTCAGGGTAGATGACTAGGCTAATATCTCCCGCTAACACCACAGACATATTGGACCTGAAAAATATTTTTTTTCTACCTCAGAGATAAGTACTTCTAGTTGTTTGCTACCTTTTTAGTCTGGACTGTACGTAGCATTACTATGATAAATATATAGTTACCACTTAAAATCATTCTAGTTATTAATTTAGCCGTGTTGAATTCAATTTAATTACGTTAACAACTTTGTTCAAATGACCATGCCAGTCTTCAGTTCTCACTGCCTCCTGGCTGCGGTTTGTGTAGCTAGCTAAAAACAGTATGAACAGCTGAGGCTCTGTCCTCTGAGCACATACTTAGTATTTTGATAGAATCAAATTCGTGACATTTTTATCATTCACATATTTTTGTTTCTGCTGTCGGACGATAGAACTAGTAAGAATTACTGAGTGGAGCGCGGGTCCGGTAGACTACCTGCTATCCATTGCTATCCCGAAGCTCTCGTCATGTTCGCTCGTCTCAACGCATGAGTGAAAAAAACAAAAGCTCTCCACTGCTCCTTTGTCACTCAACAGAGAGAAGGAGAAAAACTTCTCGCTCTATAAACTGCGATAAAGCAATACTCCGTGAACCGAGTCGCTACTTTTGGCCCTTCTTTAGAGAAATAAATCTAGGGGTGAAAAATCTGTAAATCTAGCCAAAAAGACAGTTGGAAAAACAGAAGTGGAACTGGAACTGAAGGGGAATATGCAATCTGATTGGTTGTGGGGCACTGTGCCAGCTCGATGCAGAAATGAAAGGAGAAGCGCTACAGCCCAGTATTGCCCAAAATGTTTAATCTGTTTGTTTATCCACAAGGAGGGAAAATTATTTTCCAGGACAACTCAAAAATTTCCAGGACATTTTGCAATTCCCCACATTTTCCATGTGTTTTCCATGACTGGAAAATTGGACTATCATTTTCCAGGTTTTCCAGATTTTCCAGGACGCGTGGGAACCCTGATCATACTGATCCAATGTTTTCAAAACTAGACCTGAAGAAATTTGACAATCTAGTAGAATATAATTTATTAAAACTTATGTACAAAGCGCATAAAGGAATTCTACCAATAAATATTCAAACGAAATTTGTAAAAAGAGAAAGTCATAATCTAAAAGGAACTGATATTTTAAAAAAAAACAAGATTGCGAACAGCGATAATGAAAAGCTGTATCTCAGTTAAAGGTGTCTGTTTATGGAATAGACTCAGTTAAAGGTGTCTGTTTATGGAATAGACTCAACAGTGAAATAAAATAATCTAAATCATTTTCTTTATTTAAAAACAACGTGAAACGTATCATGAAGTAATAAGACCTTAAGTAGGCTGATTGACTTGTTTCGTGTTGGGGTGGGGGGTTAGGTGAAGGCTTTGAGTTGAACAGCTGATGTCTTGATGTGAAAAGAGGGCAGATCTTATAAGTTTTTGCTTCTTTCTGCTCCTTTTCATTTATAATTATTTGTGAACATGAATTGTTTTAATGTAACTTTTATTTGATTGATTGAATGAAATAAACTAAACAAACGAACGAACATACAAGTGTGTGACTCTACTTCAGCAGTCCTTTCTTGAGTGAATGATCTAGGAAGCTATTGTACAATTCATGTCCAGTTCTCAGAAAAAGCTAAGTAAACATTTCCAGTATGTCCACATGAATAATGATTTACCAACTTCCTTTAGAAAGATGTTTCAAGCTTTTTGGATTTCTGATTTCAGTCACTGAACAAAGGTCCGTCTTCAGATGAAGACGTTTTTTTAAAACTCCATTCATAAATTTACAATAAAGGTTTTCATCCCCACCAACTTCTTACTGCTGTTTCCAACTCCTCAAATCTCCCAAAGAGGAGAGCTCATTATACTGAGCAGCTGTTTTCTTTTCAGATCACATTTTGGTTTATATGATAGTTAACTCTGCTGACTGCACCCCTCTAAAATAACATTGATTGTTTAAGTTTCATTAATCGAATGTACCACAAACAAAACGTGTTTTTTCTGCTTACCCTTGCCCCATTTGGACAATTCTGTTCTTCCCTTTTTTGCCTTAATTCAAATTAGTTCTTCGACAGAAATAATCAAAATAATCCAACATTCAAACAGTAAAAAGAACAAACATATTGTGGTGAGAAGTATTATTTCTTTAACTTTTTTTTCCCAGAACTCACTTAACTTATTTCTAGTATGTGTGACTCACATTTGGCAAAGATTTAAGTAAATGCACTTCCTGTATCATCAGTTCCGACACACCATTCAAGTTGGCAGAAAGTAATTATTTGCACCGGATCACAAACAAACAAAGACACTCCTGAAAACTGCATCAAAATCTCCTTGTAGAAGGAAGATTATGTTCTGGGAAATGTTTTTCAATCTGCTTGTTTATGTGTTTCCTCCTCAGCAGCAGACTGTGGAAGATGGTTGTAAGAGTCTGTCATGGATTTTATCAACACGTTTATCATTAACCCATTTCCTGTAGTGAAGAGAGAAGACAATTAGCAGACAAGTCAAACAGTTATGAATGTGGCAAGATGCCAAAGCAAAATGCATCGAACATCTACTCACAGAGTTTATTTAAGAGAGAGAGATAAGAGAGGAGGAGCGAGGTCACTGAGTGACAGAGGGTCAGTGTGTGTATACAAGGATGTGTGTGGGTGTGTGTATGAGAAGCATAAAGCAATACATTTACAGTCAGTTGAGTGAGTCCATGATCAGGAATCAATAAACATAGAATTTTCCATAACATACCCTCCCGTTTATCCAAATAGGATAACCAAACAAAACCAAATAAGGAAAATAATAAAGAAATAAAATAATAAGGAACTTCATCCACTTTCATACCCTGTCACCACTAACTATGAAAGCTACAGTGGTGTGAAAAACTATTTGCCCCCTTCCTGATTTCTCATCCTTTTGCATGTTTGTCACACAAAATGTTTCTGATCATCAAACACGTTTAACCATTAGTCAAAGATAACACAAGTAAGCACAAAATGCAGTTTTGAAATGATGGTTTTTTATTATTTAGGGAGAGAACAAAATCCAAACCTACATTGCCCTGTGTGAAAAAGTAAATATACTAAATACGACTAACAACGTATTCATCTGGGTACGTGTGGATGCAAGTTTTTGGAGGGGCGGATATTCGTTTAAAAAAAAACCCGGCTACGTGTGGACTAGGCCTTATACTATCTAATTCAGTCCTCTGGCGTTTTTGAGGTGTGTCACATACCTCAGGTAACTAGTCACACCTGTAGGCCATTATCATCAGTAATCATCACACCTGCTCCATTGTCATTGTACTCACCCCCCTGGCTATTTAAATCCAGCTCATTCCTCAGTTCCTTGAGTTTTCTGCCCCATGTTTTTAAGTTCCTGTTCCTGCTCTACACCACAGCTTAAAATGAATTTAGTTTTTTCAGAACCTACCTGGCTGCTTCCTGGATTTCCTTCACTTTGGGTCCTATTTCAGTATAAAACTTTATGACAGACAGTAATTTATTAGATTACTCATTCAGAAACAAAACCTTTTTTAAACATGACAACAAATCTCTTCTAATTTTAGGTGAGAGAATAAACATCAGATTCTAATCTCTACAAAATTCAGATCTGATCTAATAATGGAGTTTCTTAGAGTTACTTTTTGTCTCAAACTTCTGAGAATAAGTGGTCAAAACTTCCATTTATTCTCATTACTTCTTCTCTGTGCTTTAAGGGGCTCAGCATGTACCCAGGTATCTGAAACTGCAGCACCGTGTCTGTGTCAGAGCCTCCATTGTGTTTATCATGGACCTGTCTAATTACTGGAAAACCTGCTTTTGACCTCTTCATATCAGACTCCGCACCGAGACATGAAAGAATGACTCAAAAACAACAAATACTCTCTCGAGCATCTCTGAACACATTTAATTCACAAGTTTACAGCATTTTCTCCTCCGTGCTCACTCAAGCTTGTTTTGGTGGTTCGGGCGCGCCCTACACACACTCCGCATCTGTGATAAAGTCCCGCCTCCATTTGATTGACAGCAACAAGCAAATTTTCCCACATTTTCTTCTATAAGACTGAAACTTGAAACGGGAAAATGTCAACAATGCGGGACACATGAAAAGTAATGAAAAATGCGGGACTGTCCCGCACAAAACAGGACATCTGGTCACCCTATGTATCCTTACTCAGCTAGCTAATTGGCTAACTAATGGAGAACATGGCTCAGTAGAACATGAACATTGGAACACGTCTTGGCGGCTCTTGATGACGTATTTACTATAGGCAACCGGGGCGGGGCCAAGACATCAAGACAAGGTTCCTTGGCATTGAGAAACATCGGTAGATTCCATTTCACAAACATGAAGGTCTATGGCCAAATCCCAATACTCACATTTCCACATTTGCGCAAACCGGGCCAGGAGTGCAAGTGCGTAGGGTATTGCCCACAATCCGTTGCTGTGGAAGCAAAGGCTCAACTGCGTTTTCTGAAAAGATGTATTTTCTAATGAAAGTAGTTCATTTTAGGACAATTAGTTGATGCTCTGAAACTTTTAGACAAAGCAGCGATGAATATTAAGGTATTTCAAATAATTGGTTGTTTGGTGTTTGATTCAGTGGTTGAATCACCTGTGCTCATCAGGCTCTGCAGAAGCCTGTTAATCACCTGGGGCCTCATTTATCAAGCTTGCTTATGCACAAAACGAGGTCGGAAAACTGCGTAAGCAACTTTCCACGCAAACTTTGGGATTTATGAAAGAAAACTTTGTGCGCAACTTCAAGTTGACTAAGGACCTGGCTTACGCACATTTTGGACATGGAGAGTACCTGCAGTGCTGCTGCTGAGAAGGATACCATTATGATATCCTGCAGCATTATCACTTGTACTGCTTCGTTTTCACACAGAACAAGACCCCCCACACACACACACCCACACATTGTCTGAAGCGCAGAATCAGTGTTGCCATCTTAGCGAATTTGTCACCATTTCTAATGCCTTTTCAGACCCCCTTAATGACATTTTTTCAAAAAAGCGCCTAGCGACAATTCTGGTGACATTTCTGACCCCCCTCAGCTACTTTGACTACAACTTTGTAGCAGACTTTACCTGCAGATTAGAGATGCATCTGAAGCAACAGGACCGTCCTTCCTTCCAGAGGATCAGAAAGAAAATGATCTGCGCATGTGCTTGCAGCATGATCACACTACCCCCGTTGGCCAATCAAACCTTTTGTGGGTTTTCTTTCACAAGTCCGTTATTTGAGATAGCCACCGGAGCTAAAGGGCGACCGCTCCTTCCGCCATCCTGCCGCATTTCGGCAGTTGAGCTCGGCTGGCACTGGCAGGCAGCGTCACACTCACACATGGCTCCTCGCACCACTTGTGGTGCATTCAAGGAACATTGGAACTCTATGATGAGTTCAATAACGTAGCACATTTAAAACTTTTATATAAAAACAGAATAATACTGTAAGTAATTGGCAGGTCATTGGCAGTTTGCATGTAACGTTTCTGAATACTAAATATGACCTGCTTCTTTTCACACAAAAGTACTAAAAACAACAAAACCAAACAAAAACCAAGGCACTTGAAAACTACAACAGAAAATTCATTTTAATTCAATCATACATATATTCCTATCAATTTAATATTTTTTGTGTTTAAGAGTTCCATTCTCTTCAGACAAAATATAAATATTCCTTCCATTTTTTGTGCCATCATTCCTTGATGTATTCTATGGGGTTTTTATTTTAATAAAGTATTAAAAAAGAAATTAAATAATTTTTTAAATAAAATCACGTGGGTTTTATTTGATTTACTCTACAAGACCGGTGACGTCATGACGCAAACGTGGTGATGTCATCACGCAAACCAGATGACGTCATTGCGTCGAATGCTAATTAGCGCGTGACATCATTTGGCGACATCTAGTGACTTTTTGGGGGAAGTCAAAAACAGTTGGCAACACTGCGCAGAATACGGAATGCAGAATATCAGCAGGGGGACAGATTGAGACAGAATGTCATGCGTCTGTGACAGTGTGTGTCCTGTCACTGTGACCCAATTGATCATGCGCCCTGGCTGTTTGGACAAGGCAGATCTCCGTTTGGCTGACTGGTTAGTGCGCGTGACTTTCACCGGGGATTGAATCCTGATTGGACCATTTTTTTTTATATCCGCCACAGATCTCTCTGAAGAACTCAGCATTGACGGCTTCAGCAACGCTGTGCCACTCCGTGGATTTTGTCTTATTTGTTTTGCAAAAGCACTTTCATTTCTCCACCTCACCCACAAGTACCTCAATTTCGGTCACCATGTCATTGGCGGAGCGCTGTAACAGCCGGCTTATGTGTATGCATGAGATCCACAAGGCACTTTGCATTGACTATTTATGGCAGTAAGTGGGCGAGGTGAGGGCAGGATGTGACTAAAATGCAGCTGAGAAACATTCTCGTTAGTCTCCGATTTATGAAGCGGAGATTGCGTGCAGCTGTGCGTACTCCATGTTTGATAGATCACAAACCTACTTGGTGTAAGTAAAATTTTTTTTTTGTTGAGCTTAAGTACGGTTTTAGTAAGGATTCTACGTAATGTTTGATAAATGAGACCCCTGCTGATCAGGGGCGGCGTTAGGCCCGGCTACTTGGGCTCAAGCCCCGGATGTTTTATGAAAAGCCCTGGATCTAAATCGCGGAAGTAACATGCAGTACCAAAGTCCAACAGAGAGGGAGCAGCTGGCAGTAGTTTGTATACAGCCTGCCTGAGCCTCCACCACTGAAGAAGCCCTTCAGCAGCCGGCTTCTTCTACAGTCTCTGCCTGAAACGCATGAGTGAAGATGGATATAAGGGTGTTTTTTAGACAAAAAGTACCGCGACAGAACCCCAGCTTTGATTATACTGGTGTTGACTCAGGTTTGTGAGTCTTTATTTGAAAATATTTGTTGTGCTGCTGGTTTGCCTAAAGTTAGCTTACTATCAGGTAACGTTGTTGGAGAAAGAAAGGGAATATTTACTATCATCTCACACCAAACACTAACAGGAACAATACTCTGCCCTGATATGTAGCTTCAGATTAAAAATTATGTGGTACAAGACAAATATATATGATGTTGACTAGTGCGTGTCACGTGTGTGTGAGTGCGTGCGCACGCCTGTGTGTGTGTTAAGCCCCGGATCTTCTTCAGTCCTAAATCCGCCCCTGCTGTTGATTGAAATCAGGTGTGTTGTAACGTAGTTAAAATCACAACGTGCTGGACACCGGCCCTCCAGGCCCAGAATTGAAAATGCCTTTTCTAGCTCATCAGTGACCCATGGTTGCTCAACGGTGTTGGGCAAGTTACTTCAAAACTTTAATGCATCCAGTGTCATTTATTATTAAATTTGTATTTATCATTTAAATATATTATTATAAAATGAGCCATACTCTGGGTCTTGTCCATCACCATTCTTTTATAAACAGGACATGATTACGCCATGTTACCGCTACAGTGACCACTTAGAAACGATCTAATGATCTGATGTTGCCTCAGCTTTGCGACAAACTGGCGGCTGATGCACATTTTACGCATTTGGAGAGATGGGCTGGATGCTGTGCGTTTACTGGAAGATGGTCCACTTAACGCACGGGTGTAGACTACATATTAATGACAAATGAATGAAAATTAAATTGGGAGTTTTTACTTCATATTTTAGAAATAAAAATGACGGGGTAAAACATTTATGACGTCTTTTTAAACGAAATTTTCTAGCGCGACCTGCCTGCTTCACTTAAGTCACTGCTTATTAAGGTCCGTCCAAAATTACCGTGGTCCACCCAAAAATGAAAACCTGGCACCGCGCCAGTTATAAACCTCTGCAAATTGTTGTTCTTCACGTTATCAAACTCAGACTTTGTACAGCTAATGTCAAGATGTAAAATTATGAATTCAGTCGAGCTCTCCGTCCCTCCCTCTCCTGCTCTCCTGGAAACCCGACATCTGCTGTCAGAAGTGGGAGGTGAAGAAGGAGATGAGGCAAACAGAGTGAGTGCGACGTAAAGAAACCAGACTGGTGTGGAGGTGAGCAAAACAGAAGGAAAAGTGTGGGTGTTGAATCCCCCACGGGTGCGACGCCCATGCGAGCGACCGGTACCTGCTGCTGTCACCTGGTTGTGAGCAGCTCTCTGCTGTGTGAGGGTAGGCCCCGCCCACAACGCTGCGGCTGCTGCGGTGTTTTCTTTACTGTGGGAAATGGGTAATAATGGCTCTTTGATGGGAACAGGTTGCCGACCCCTGGTATAAGATCTGAGCTGGTAAAACAAAAATCCTCATCAGCAGGCTTTTTTGAAAGTGGGGGGGACACAGCTGCCAATCACAAATTTTGCCGGGGACATGTCCCCGGCGTCCCCGGTTAAAATGACGCCTATGGGTTACACTCTCCAACTTGGCTTTGTACCCTCTCTTTTCAAACAAGCACTTGTTGAACCAATAAAAAGTCTAAAATGTAGGCTTTCTTTTACTTCCAAATCAGTTTCTGTTGTGTGGTTGAAATACAAAGATAACATACCTGGCTGTCATACCTGTGTGTTTTTCCCAAAATGGTTAGGTAGTAGAAAGGACCTTCTACACTGCTGAGTGAGGGTTTGCAGTTAAATTATAACGTGTTTATTTCATTTTACAAACAAATTTCACACTTTAAAAAACTAATTTATTAAAAGAGTCACTTAAAGAATCATCAAACTAAATTTACTACATTTTCTTCTTCAGTCCCATTTTACTTAATAATAACTCATTTAGCTGCTGAAATAAAACAATTCAAGACATACGGTGCAAGAAGTAGAAAAAACGTAGCTTAAGTAACATTAAAGAAGTGTTTCCCTCTACCTCGTGTACATGTACGTGTAAATGTGTGAGGTGTGTGTGTACATAATGTAAATTCAGCTTGAATAATTTTCATTCTATACAAAATCTGCTGCTTTTAGAAGCATTAATGTCAGTATGTCAGCAAATATTGGTTATCGGCCGCAACGGTGATATCGGTGTCGGCCCAAAAACTTCATATCTGTGCATCACTGTTGAAAATCACTCATTTATGTAAAATATGTAATTGTATACATACATACATTATGATCTTATGATTTTCCAGATCCCATTAAATGTCAGAAAAAAGTGAAAAACAATCATTTCCTTCATTGTTGATGTTGTGAGACTAAAGCTGTAAAGAAACACGATTTTAAAAAGATTTTTTCCCCATGTCCTGTTCGGCTGTGAAGCAAACAGAATTGATGTCTGGATGCTGGTGACAAGATTCATAATTTTTTATCCATTATTTACTCAGTAGGTTCATGAACATCCACAGCAATAAAGGTGAACAAAATGTCTTTAATGGTCTGTGTGACTGTGTAATTTAATGAATTGAGCCCATCCTGATCCCAAGTCTTTCCTGTTTCTTTTGCTTTTTTGGCATTGCTTGGATTCTGCTCGTTGTTCAAGTCTCTGTTATGCCTGATCATCTTGTACCTTCCAATCACAGCGTCTGGACGAGATATGGACTTTATACGTAACATGATTCGGTTGTAAAGGTCATCGTCCTCACCACCCCAGCCCCAGTAAGTGTTGGGGAAGCCATTGACTATTAAAAACTGCTCCTTTGATAATGCTGTGACCCCACCAAAATTATTAATGGCGGCTAATTTATAGTTAAACTTGTCTATAGCAACACTAAAGTGTCTTGGAAGGTCAAAACATCTGTAGAGGTTACGGTCATCTAAAGGCACCAGGTCTACATCAGAAAAGACAAAACAGTCATAATCATCTTCTTTCAGTGCTTCAGCATATCCGATATTCATTAGTTTAGCTCTGTTGAATTTGCCGTCTCCATCCTGGTTGATGACATAAATACCGTAGTGCAGCTGCTGCCGTATTAAGTTTGGATGGACGTAGTAAAGCCAGTGGGTTAGGTGCTCATGGCGATGTCGGAATGGAATGATGATGGCCACCTAAAAAAGTGCAAATACATTTTATGATCATTTGAATAAAATTGACATTGCGAACAAGTACATTCATCTGACTTAATGGGGCAGAACTGTTGTAGTAACCTTCATTTCTATTTTACATTCCTCTTATAGAAATCACAAAATACCTCATTAAACTGTCAAAATGAAAGCATAGTGTAAAGCAGGGGTCTCAAACCTTTTTTTTTGGCTCTGTGACCTACTTTTACACAATGAAAGTACAGTAGAGCAGCTGCCATATGATGTATTCACATTGATACTTTGCATGTGTGAATATGCTTACCATGTAAAAAAATACTATGCTTACTATATGAACATGCCTTGTATTCACTATTAATTTCTCTGTATTTCAATATGATAATATTATTTTTTTAAAAGTACAAGGAAACTGCAGATATTCTGAAAATCAAATTACACAAAAAAAATTTGCTTAAATAATCAGATACTTTCAGATAGTGACTTATAAATCTACTTTGTGAATGATTTGACATTTTTTTCTCACTTTACTCGTGAGAGGAAATAGCATGAGGTGATCAGTAAATAGTGTGAAGTAATCTGTATGCTCCAAAGGAACATAACTCTGCACAAAAATTGTGGTGTTGTTGGACACTCTGCGCCACTCTATAGTTTTCTGTTAAAACTCTGAACCAGAAATTAGCTGCAGGCAGTGAAACAGGAGTCCGAGAACCCAGAAGCATCCAGTGACTATAGCAAATCAGCGGTCAGAGTCTCGATGCCGGCCTGACTCAACAGATACCTCAATGGAGCTAGGACAAAAAAATTGAGGAAAAATTGAAGGGAAAATACCGAACTGTGCCCTGCGGCAGTCCCAGTTAATGAGTAGTGCTCATTGAAAACTACCTTTACATTATTTATATGGGCTCTCAGCTTATTGGGGATCATTTTGAGCGGAGAGCACTGATTGTTGATGAGCTCCGTCAGCTGCGCAATTTTACAAAGTTAGCATAATTTACGCAATAACATTCTCAAAGTGGTACCACCCCAAAAATATAATTAACATGCAATCGTTCATGTCCACTCTGATGTCCTGATGCGCTCCACTGCTGCGAAGCTCATCACCTGTGCGCCGGTGACTTTACCTCACTGGTGCGGCCGCGCACTGCATATTCAATTCAATTCAATTCAAAAATACTTTATTAATCCCAGAGGGAAACTGATTGCTGTAGTAGCTCAGAATAATAATAATAATAATCAAGTCATCAAAGAGTTGTTGCATATTACAATGGCTGTTGGCAGGAAGGATCTCCAGTAGCGGTCAGTGTTTCAGCCAAACTGAAGAAGCCTCTGACTGAAGACACTCTTCTGTTGTCGGACAGTCTTGTGAAGAGAACGCTCAGGGTTGTCCATCATTTTCTTGATTCTCTGGAGAATCCTTCTTTGCATCATCTCCTCCAGTGGTTCCGAAACTGCCGAAACTCTGGCTGAGTCCTTGAAAGGGCTTGGAGTTCCTCCATCATGTTGGCCAGTGATCTCACATTGCCCATTATGATCGATGGAAGAGATGGTTTGAATTTCCTTTTTCACTGTCTCCGTTTTGCTCCCGCTCTGCATCCACGCTTCTTGCGTTTTAGCTCCTTTGGGATTTGTGGCTTCAGTTGAGGTATTATTTCAGCCTTTCCAATGTTAATCAGCTGCTCCCGATTGTAAACAGCTTGTTGCCATGGTTACGCATCATAACAAATGCTCAAAAAGAGAAAAAATAGCAGTAAAAATCCTCCAAGCTTCACAGCAACAGAAACAGAAAAGTAAAATGTCCAAAACATTATCGTTTTTCTTGAGAAACTAGAAGAAAAAATGTCCAAAAAAAGGCAAAACTCACATATAGTCAACAGAGCTACTCCAACATGCAGCCACCCAGAGCAGCACAGTTCCGGTAAGATGCCGCTATTTTTGTGGTTGTATATCTTTTGATCTGCTTAGTTCAAAAGTAGCTCATGAGGTGAAAAAGTAGAAAGCCAGGCAGTAGATTTCTGGAGGATTGAGAGAAGATGCAGGAAGATAGAAAAATCAGAGGACAGAAAAATAGTGAAATAAAAAACAAGAAAACAAAACAAAGTGCTTAAAAAGGATAGAATAAAAATCTGTCATTTTCTGTGTGTAAAATCATTATCTTCATTATAATTGTCATACGGGCAAAGTTGGGTTTTATTGTGTTTTTCCTTCCCACTGTGGTGTAGTTTTAGTGTGTATTCTTTTTATTTAGTTTTTATTGCGTGTGTGCTTTTATTCTGAAAAACCCAGTAAGCTGGGAGGATGTGTGCTTTTATTTGGACAAGCCTGGACAGATGACACCTGGGCAATTATCTGCACCGGTGGAAGATTAGCAGGTGCATGTGGAGACAACGGAAGAGGGAGGAAAAGGTGAAGGCTGACAGTCGCGACGAGAGCGCAGATTTGTCGGGTGGAAGGACATTGACTGTGAAGAGGCTCCGTGAAGACGGGGGCAGAGTATCCCTCTGCCCTGGCATGTGAGTGGCGGTCTGGAACAAAGTGTGACTTGCAGTGTGTGATTGTGCATTGACTGCCATCTAAACTCACTGAGAGGCGAGGCCTGCGGCCGAGGAGGACGACGGCATGGTGTGGCCGAGCGAGTGATTGACCTGCACGAGGCGAGCGATCGAAGAGAACGACAGCACGGCGGACAAGCGACCTGAAGGTGGTGGTGTGACAAGGCCAGAGGATCAAGGAGGACGGTTCTGCGGAAGTGGAGCCACCCCACAGCGCCCAGATAAGGCTGCAGACTCTCTTCGGCCCTACTTCCGGCAACTGTTTCATTTTGACTGGGTTTAAGCTTTTAGTGACAGTTTTAATTAGGTATTATTTTAATAAAACCCTGGTGCAGTGTCTAAACAGCTGATTTCTTTGGTTTTTAGCAGACGCTCTCAACTTTACTTGACATAAATCTTAGGTGGGATTTTATATTCTTTTGTTATATACTGTAGCTTACCTACCTGGTTAAAATGAGCCACAATTACCCCTGCTATGGTTAAGTTTAATTTATTTTTCATTTATTGATCTCATGTATTCATAATGTATTAATCCAAGTTAAAACGTCTCTGAAATACATAAACACACCAGAGACATGTTATGGGCCATTCCCATCTGTACCTGGTCGGCCCTGCCCGGATAGCTCCAGTCAGCCCCAGCCTGGCCCGGTTGATTCTACACATCCTTGCTTAGGTATGCAAGGAATGCAGTCAGATACATTTTCAGCTTCTAGGTAATCAGCATGATAATGAATGATGATGAATTGAGCATGCCTTAAGCCCATGTGGGCTGATTCTACCCACCATTCAGAGGCTTGCTCTAATGTAAGGTGTGAATTTGCTGTCAGCAGTGGGTGTGTTGGCCCTGGTCAGCCTGAAGCAGACCACCTCAGAAAAGGGCCATTCCCATGTGTACCGGGTCGGCCCAGGCCGGGTAGCCCCAGTCGGCCCCAGCCTGGCCCGGTTGTTTCCACACATCCTTGCTTAGGTATGCAAGGAATGCAGTCAGAGACACTTTCAGCTTCTGGGTAATCAGCATGATAATGAATGATAATGAATTGAGCATGCCTTAAGCCCATGTGGGCTGATTCTACCCACCAATCAGAGGCTTGCTCTAATGGAAGGTGTGAATTTGCTGTAAGCAGTGGGTGTGTTGGCCCTGGTCGGCCTGAAGCAGACCCCCTCGAGAAGAGGGCTGAGAATGAGCCTTGGTTGGCCCAGGAAAATTCCAGGCCACCCAGATATGTAAACAACCTACGCTGCCCGGCTCGGGCCGACCAGGTACAGATGGGAATAGCCGATAATATTGGCAGGATACCCCAGAAAAGCACTGCT
Source organism: Nothobranchius furzeri (assembly GCF_043380555.1). Taxonomy (NCBI): domain Eukaryota; kingdom Metazoa; phylum Chordata; class Actinopteri; order Cyprinodontiformes; family Nothobranchiidae; genus Nothobranchius; species Nothobranchius furzeri. The sequence goes on from NC_091754.1 coordinate 62,027,321, forward strand.
GTCCTGGTGGAGAATTTGTTCACAACACCAGCACACCAAAGGAAATGTATAAAAGGAAAACATCTCCGTCAGTACATGTGTGTGTGAGTGCAAACCCACTGGCTTCAGGCAGCTGTGGAGCCCTGGGGGTTGAAAGATCTGGCTAAGCTAGTGTTGCTCTAGGACGGTCTTGTCTGACAAGCCTTTGCAGTGTTGCGTGGACATCACCTGTGAAACGACAAGAACTGGGACCAGTATTCTAGGGGAATCACATCAATTAGCCAACTTGGAAAATTCCACTAACTGTAAACTGGAGATGATCGTCCAGTTTAAAGTATGTGATTAAGCCACTGTTCTCCAGATACCTTAACAGATGTGAAGAATTGAAAAATCCTTTACTGCCATTCTGTGGGGAAATGTTGGTGTAATAGCAGCAAAGTAGATTGAAAACAAGATAAAAAAATAAAAACATGTACAGTGAATAAAAGGATTTTTACATTAACATTTCCACATTGACAATAAAATTATTTTCTATTCTATTCTTTATTATTATTATTTTTATTTAACCAGGATAAAAAACATTGAGATTAAAAGCCTCTTTTACAAAGGTGTCCTTTCCAGGAGGCAGCAAAATTCCACATAGTTACAACATAAAAAACAATGATAAGACAATACATTCATTCTGTAACTGTCCCTGAGACAGTTAAAATAAAGTTGTTTATTTCAAATGTTTCTGTGTTAGAGAGATGCTTAATTTGGTTCATTTAATTACTAGATAAGATGATAAAAGTGTAACATTGATTTAAAAAACATGTCTAAAAATATGTGATTACAAAATATGGGTTTGTTAAATATGTAACGTGCTGTAAAGTTTGTAGGAGGTAGAGTTTGTAATGGTCACATGATCAGAGTTTGTTTGACAGCGCTACCATAGCAACCATAGCATGGATACATGGCTACAGATGCGTCTACAGCCTCAACGTTAATGTCATTCTGCATGTGGTCCAAGAGGCGCACACGGTATGGTTTCATGTATAATGTTTGTATAATGTTGCATATGTGTTCTACACTAATGAGAGGACATTTTTGTGATTGATTATTGCGCATTTTCTTTCTGTTCTGCGAGACTGTTTATGGACAATGACATGAGAGACTGATAAGTTCAAACAGTTATGGTGTAAACTTTGTGTTTCTTCAGTTTTCACGGTGTCTGAAGATAATAAGAGAGAGAGAGAGAGAGAGAGAGAGAGCAAATAAACATCCGAAGACATCAGTATGATGCGTGGCCATTCTTTGTTGGACCCCTGTAGTTACAGTGAAAACGTACCGCCAACGTGCCTGGAAGTTCAACGTAAGAAGCAGTGAATGTTTCAGAAGAAGAAAAGAAGAAAGGTTCGTGACAGCGCAGTGTGTGTGGTTCGAGAACGCAGCGGAAAGGAGGCTTGCAAACTCGGAAAGAGGAAACATCATTATTGGCGCTTTGGACGGCAACGACCACGACTTCACCAATAGAGGGCGACATTGACCATCATAAACTACAGCTCTGCAACCGTCTGCAACTCTGCCGTTGCACACAGCAAAAACTGTATAATCCTCCGTCTTCAAGGAAAAGATAACGGCTCTGCAGTCAACGTCAGGTTGGGCTGTGATATATCCACAGCTGTTAGTAAAGTTTGGAGAGGTCTATTAATATAATAATTTATTTTGTATGAGAAAGGTACTGAGCTAAAGGTAACCAGCCTGTCATAGCCAAACTGTTCCCCTTTAATTTACAAGTGGTGTTGTTTAAAGTGTTCTAATGATGTTTAAGAGTTCAACTTAAAGGAAGACTAACAAGGGGTGTTGTTAAAAAAAATTGTTGCAAGAATCAGATTGTATTGAGAATTATATGTTTGCCAGGATCGCATATACATATAGCAACGACTTGTTATGCAGCAGGTTTGCTGAAACATGTGCAATGTCAGTAAACACAGAAAAATCACATATTGAAGAATTCTGAGAACAAATGGATTCCCTTAAGGAAGAGCTAAGTAGATTGAATGAACAATTGAAATTACAGACTGATGATGTTGAAAGGGAGAAATTGGAGTTACTCATAGGTGATATTCATGCTAAAATAGAAATAAAGCAGAAGCCTGCCACTAATACTTCAAGACTAGAGCCCAGGAAATCCTCAAGGGAGCGAAAGTTAACACCCAAAATGTTAGAACTTAAGCAACAAGAGTTTTCTCAGAAGGAGAGTAAATTTATCAAACTATATGAAACCTGGAAAGAACAAGTTAAAGCTACACGTTCCAAACTTAAAGAAGAGTGCTCTGACCAGGAATTAGCTGACATGATGGATACTGTCGAAGGGCTGGAGTCACAAGTGAAAAATACATACGAAGATATAAGATCGCAGGCAGCCCCTTCTACTGAGACTAGAAGAAAAATTGATTCCTGCACAGCAGTAACAGCGGACTTGATGAGAATACTTAAAGTACGTATGAGTGAAGTGGGGCAAGAAGAGTTTGATGCTAAGGCAGAAAATGCAAGACTTCACATGGTGCTAGACAGAGAATATGCTCAGTCAATATTTGGGACTACAATCTCCCGACCTTCAGTACGTAGCCACCGCTCAAGCTGTTTATCGGAGCAGCAAAGCATCAATGTAAAAAAGGCAGAGTGTGCTGCACAGCTTGCTGCGAAGCAGGCCGAGATAGAAATGGAGGAGGCTATTGCTACACAAAGGCAAGAGCTTAAAAGACTAGAAAATCAGCGAGATCTTCAGGTAATAACTGCAAAGCTAAAAGCTTATTCTCAAGCAGATTCAAGTGAAGTCTGTGGAGAAGTCAAAAGTGCACACAGTGAGGTAGTCAGTTGTCCTCCGTTAGCTCCTGAAGAAATCGTACCAGAGCAAACCTACAAGAATAATAACAATGAACAACCAAACAATAACAATGAGTCATTGTTAATGCAAGCATTGCATGACACAATGGTCCTCACCAGACTTCCTGCACCTGAACCCCCAGTCTTCTCAGGGGACCCACTTAAGTTCTTAGAGTGGAGCACTAGTTTCAAAGCTTTGATAGAACGGCGATGCACAAATCCAGCCGACAGGTTGTTCTACCTACGCAAATACATCAGTGGAGAAGCACAGTCTGTATTGGAGGGAAGCTTTTACAGAAAAGATGACCAAGCATATGACCAAGCTTGGGAAGCTTTGAATGCTCGGTATGGTCACCCCTTTGTAATTCAGCGTGCATTTAGGGAAAAACTGAACAACTGGCCAAAGATTGGTTCAAGAGAGTCACTTAAACTGAGACAATTCAGTGATTTTCTGACAGCCTGCAGCAATGCTATGCCATACATCAAAGAACTGCAGGTGTTAAATGACTGTGAAGAGAATCAAAAATTGCTCCGAAAACTTCCTGACTGGGTGACTTCTCGTTGGAATCGTCATGTCACGGTGCAGTTACGGCAAACAGAAGAATATCCAAGCTTCAAACAATTTGCTGACTTTGTTACACAAGAAGCGGAAGTTGCATGCAATCCCATAACATCATTTAATGCCTTGAAACACACTGAAGCTAGAGACATAAAGCATCCAAAGGCTAATGCATACATCACAAGTGTGGAAGCATCAGACAGAACAACCACAGGATACAGCAAAGTGGAGAACAATTCAAATGAGGCTGATATAGAAAGAAAAGCACATGCTTTGCCATCAAACTCAGTCACATGTATTTGCTGTGGAGAAAGCCATTCTATTCATAAATGCCAGACCTTTGCTCAAATGTATGTGGAAAACAAGAGAAAGTTCATACTTGACAATAACCTGTGTTTTGGCTGTCTCAAAAGAGGACACAATTCAAAAGACTGTAAGCGCAAAGCGACTTGTGGGGTTTGTAAAAAACATCATCCAACAGCTCTTCATGAAGACCGTCCAACAACTGCAGTGAACACATCATCACATAGAATGCAGGCAGAAGAAAACATATCTGCACTTTCTTGCTGCATGGACAAAGGAGATGGTGGGAGCACATCCATGATAGTCCCTGTGTGGGTTTCTTCAACCACCACTCCAGAGAGAGAGACCTTAGTGTATGCTTTATTAGATACGCAGAGTAGCAACACTTTTGTAGATCAAGAGGTGTGTGAGGAGATGGGGATGAGTTTAGAGCCAGTGAAGTTAAAGCTAACCACTATGATGGGAAGAGATTCCATTGTTCAGAGCGAAAGGGTTAGTGGGCTCAGAGTTAGAGGGTTTTACTCCAAAGGCTTTATCAACTTGCCACTTGCCTATACCAGAGACTTCATCCCACTTGAACGTTCACACATTCCCACCTCTGAAACTGCCAAGAGATGGAAACATCTAATCAGAATAGCACAGGAGATGCCCGAGTTAATGGATTGCAAGGTCGGGCTGTTAATAGGCTACGACTGTTCTAGAGCACTGGCACCACGGCAAGTAATCGCGGGAGGTGACGAAGAGCCATATGCAATCAAGACAGACCTGGGCTGGAGCATTGTTGGCAGTTCACAAAAAATGGCAACATCAACAGAAGTGACAGGCCTGTGCCATCGCTTATCTGTTAAGGAGCTTCCACCTCTGACACCAGCCACCATCATCAGAGTACTTGAGTCAGATTTCAAAGACACAGCTCCTGGAGAAAAGAGCATATCACAAGATGACATACAGTTCATGCATCTGCTAAATGAGGAAATACACCAGAATGCTGACGGGCACCTAGAGATGCCACTTCCCTTTAAGGCACGCCCTCAGCTGCCAGAAAATAAGCGTCTGACTCTGGTGCGACTAAAGCACCTGAAAGGGAAGTTTGAGAAAAACCCCAAAATTAAGGACGATTATGTAAGGTTCATGGACAATGTCTTCAAGGAAGGTGATGCTGAAAGAGCTGAAGATGATCCCAGAGAAGGAAATACGTGGTACATCCCACATCAAGGCATCTATCACCCAAGAAAACCAGAAAAAATCAGGGTTGTGTTTGACTGCTCTGCAAAGTACAGTGGCACAGCTCTGAATGATCACCTCTTGACCGGACCTGACCTCATCAACAGTTTGACTGGAGTCCTCTGCAGATTTCGCCAACACCCTATTGCAATAATCTGTGATGTAGAGAAGATGTTTCACAGATTTCATGTAAACAGAGAAGAGAGAAATTACTTGCGATTCCTGTGGTGGGAAAATGGTGAAATAAACACAGAGCCAAAAGAATATCGCATGAAAGTCCATCTTTTTGGGGCAGCGTCCTCACCAGGCTGCGCAAATTATGCAATGAAGTATCTTGCGAGCCAAAATGAAAGGGAACATCCAACAGCAGCCAACTTCATCAGAAGTAGCTTCTATGTTGATGATGGGCTAGTCAGTGTAAAAACTGTGAATGCAGCCATTGAACTAGTGAGAGATGTGCGGAAGGTGTGTGCGAAGGCAAGATTACGGCTTCACAAGTTCATATCCAACAACAGAGAAGTCCTGGAGTCAGTTCCAGATAGTGAACGAGCTAGTGGAGCCCAGGATGTGGACATCAGTCATCATGAACTCCCAGTTCAAACTGTGTTGGGAGTAAGGTGGAGTGTAAGCAGTGACACCTTCTCCTTTAAAGTTGCCCTGGAGGAGAAACCAGTATCACGACGGGGAATTCTTTCCATTATCGCCTCTGTGTTTGACCCATTAGGCTTCTTGGATCCTTTCCTTCTAATAGGAAAGAAAATTCTACAGGAAATGTGTCTAAAGAGCATTGGATGGGATGAGCCACTGCCTGGTGAATTGAAGCCACAATGGGAGAGCTGGGTCACTGATCTGAAGAACCTGCAGCAACTCCAAATCCCAAGATGCTTTGTACCTGAAAACCTTGGAAAAGTCCAAAGAATAGAACTCCACCACTTTTCAGATGCGAGCAATCGCGGGTATGGTCAGTGCTCATATGTCCGGGTGATGAGTGAAGACAGAGTGCATTGCTCCTTAGTCATGGGCAAAGCAAGAGTTGCACCCACGAGAGTTGTTACCATACCAAGGCTGGAATTAACAGCAGCAGTGGTGTCTGCAGCAGTCAGCAGAATGCTAAAAGAGGAACTGGAGCTCAAAATTGATCAAGAGTATTTCTGGTCTGATTCACAGGTGGGTTTGGGCTACATTAACAACGAAGCCCGCACATTTCATGTTTTTGTTGCTAATAGAGTGCAAAGAATCAGAGAAGCAACTGATCCAGCACAGTGGCACTATATTGGCACCAATCAAAATCCAGCGGATCACGCTTCCAGAGGCCTCACAGTGGCAGAACTGATAAGTTCAAATTGGCTCACTGGACGTCATTTCCTGTGGGAAAGAGGGTTTGTCACACCAGACTCAACTCCAGACCTTCTGGTAGGTGATCCAGAGGTCAAAACGACACAAATACTACGTACAAAGGTAGTAGAGGACAGGAACTTCTTGGAGAGACTCAAAAGGTTCTCAAAATGGCATACAGCAGTAAATGTAGTTGCTAGGATTCAGCAACTAGCCAAAAAGCCAGAATACAACTAGGAAATAGAAAACTATCGAAAGAGGGTGAAAGGCTCAATAAACCATCCACTCTTGAACGCCCTATACATAAATTAGTGGTCCTAATAGAGAGTAATTAGAATGTTCCAGTGGAACTTCTGTAAATGTATATGGGATGGTTAAAGTATTAGACTTGACTTGCAAGATTGTCACAATTAAGTACTGTTTGGTTCTGAAAATTTCTAGATTTATTCAAATTATTAACAGTTCATAAATCTTAGTAATTTGGTGGGAGTGTAACTGTCCCTGAGACAGTTAAAATAAAGTTGTTTATTTCAAATGTTTCTGTGTTAGAGAGATGCTTAATTTGGTTCATTTAATTACTAGATAAGATGATAAAAGTGTAACATTGATTTAAAAAACATGTCTAAAAATATGTGATTACAAAATATGGGTTTGTTAAATATGTAACGTGCTGTAAAGTTTGTAGGAGGTAGAGTTTGTAATGGTCACATGATCAGAGTTTGTTTGACAGCGCTACCATAGCAACCATAGCATGGATACATGGCTACAGATGCGTCTACAGCCTCAACGTTAATGTCATTCTGCATGTGGTCCAAGAGGCGCACACGGTATGGTTTCATGTATAATGTTTGTATAATGTTGCATATGTGTTCTACACTAATGAGAGGACATTTTTGTGATTGATTATTGCGCATTTTCTTTCTGTTCTGCGAGACTGTTTATGGACAATGACATGAGAGACTGATAAGTTCAAACAGTTATGGTGTAAACTTTGTGTTTCTTCAGTTTTCACGGTGTCTGAAGATAATAAGAGAGAGAGAGAGAGAGAGAGAGAGAGAGCAAATAAACATCCGAAGACATCAGTATGATGCGTGGCCATTCTTTGTTGGACCCCTGTAGTTACACATTCAGAGCAGTTACTAATTACTGATGCAGTCTCTGAGGCTTTCAGTTTGCTTCTGAAGGCATGTAGTGAATCCAGTACCAGTTCAGTTACTTTCCAGTTTTTCTGCAGCTGGTTCCAGGGAAGAGGGGGCGGAATAAGCAAAAGCTTTCTTTTCTAACTCTGTTCGTACAAACGGGACAGAGAGCAGCAATTGATCATTGGACCTTAAAGAATGAGGATGAACACTTTTCCATGTGATTAATATGCAAATATAAGGAGGTAATATTCCAAGCATTGCTTTGTGAACAAAAACATACCAACGATTTTGTCTTCGTAGATTTTGTAATTTGCAGTGGTGTGTAGCGGCTCTTAGTAAAGAATCTCAAAGAGGCATGGTAAACCGAGTCCAACTTTTGTAGAACAGTAAGGGAAGCATTCAAATATATATATATATATATATATATATATATATATATATATATATATATATATATATATATATATATATATATATATACGATATCACCGTAACACAGATAAAAAAAAAGTGGCAGTGACAAGTTACTTTTTTGCTTCAAAAGAAAAACACTTCTTGTATCGGAAGTAAAAACTCAACTTAAGTTTTAGTTTCCTCACTAGTTTGTCTATGGGTGATTTGAAGGTAAGGGAGTTATCTATTAAGACTCCGAGGTATTTGTATTCACGGACCTCCTCTATGACCTTCCCTTCCAATGTGATTACTTCTGGTGCAATATTTGGCATTTTCCTATTTGTAAATAGCATTAACTTAGTCTTCTCAGCATTAAGGGCTAGTTTTAACTGTTGTAATGAGTGCTAAACTACATCAAAAGCTTTCTGCAGGGATTCAATAGCCTGAGAAAGTGAAGTTCCAAAACAATAAATAACCGTATCATCGGCATAGAAATGCATATTAGCATCAGAAACATTTTGGCCCAAGTCGTTGATGTACAAAATAAATAGGAGGGGTCCCAGAACTGAGCCCTGGGGCACCCCCCTCTGGACAACACCAAAATGAGAGCAAAGACCCTCACATTTAATACACTATGTCCTATTAGACAAGTAATTTGAGAACCATGCTAATGAGTTTTCTGACAGCCTAATGTTAAGTGATCTTTTTTTCAAAATGGCATGGTCAACGGTGTCAAAAGCTTTAGATAGGTCTATAAATAGTGAGGCACAAAACTGTTTCTTATCAAGTGCTACCATAATATCATAACTGTAGTAGAGCTGTACCCTTTTCTAAAATCCGATTGAAATTTCGAGAGGATTGAAACATTCTTTCAGCTAAACACTGACAAGTGACTCCAGAATCTTGGATAGCACGCATAAATTAGATATTGGTCTATAATTCATCAACACTGCTGGATCCCCCACTTTTAGTACTGGTAAAACATAGGCTGACTTCCACACTGATGGAATTTCTTTGGTGTTGATTGAGAGATTAAAAAGAATTGAAAGTGGCTGAATCAATGGGGCTCCTGTAGAATTAAATGAGGAACCTACTGAAAGGAAATGTTCATTAAAACAATTTAGAATTTCGGGTCTATTATAACAACTGCGAACATTCTGCTCAGTCACTGGCTTCGTGTCAGACTTAACAGCTGCAGGCGACAGGTGGAAAAAAGCTAGCGCAACCAGTGACTCCACCTCCTAGCCCAGGGGTTTTCAATTCCAGGCCTGGAGAGTGGTATACAGCATGTTTTAGTGGTTTCTCTGCTCCAACACACTTGAGCTGTGATTCAACCACTGAATCATCAGGCTCTGCAGAAGCCTGCTGATTGAAATCAGGAGTGTTGAAACTAAAATGTTCTGGATACCCACCCTGCGGGCCCAGAAAATGTCGGGCCTAGCCCATCAGTGACTCATGGTTGCTGAAGAGTGTTGGGCAAGTTACTTCAAAACTTGAATGCATTATTTACTACTTGCTACAGTCATTTTAAAGTGATTTGTTACATTACAATATTACTGATCTTAAAATGTAAGGCATTACTTTACTATTGCATTTCTTTTAGTTACTCTCACTAAAATAATTGCAAATATGGATTTAGCATGGAGCTCATGGAGCTCCGTACACATCCAGTGGAAGTTGATGTGGTTAAAAACATTAAGATATAGTAAGAATAACATTTTTCTTTTCTAGCACTTTGTTTTGTTATCTGACTAATTTTCTAACTCCTCTCAGTCATCCAGAAACTGCTGCCTGGATTTCCTACCTTTTCACCTCTTGAGCTAATTTGGACCTAGGCAGATCCACTACAAAAATAGCAAAAGTGCACACTGCGTGAAGTTCTGGGGAGGCAGAACTTTTTAAAAACGGGCACTGCTGTTTATGCAACCTCAACACAAATTTTAATAAAGCTTTGCCTTAATGCATTTAAACTCCTTATTCATTTTGAAGCCAATAAATAAAACAGACCGCACACAAAAACAGATATTTAAAAGATTTTAAAACCGATAGTTTGAGGTTTTTGTTAAAGATGAATAAAGTTATTTGAAGACGGGTGGAATGAGAGCGTGTGAATACAGACAAATGTCTCTCGCTCATTTGGCAGCCCTGAAACACGGCTGGCTGGTTAACTCCCCCCACAGGTTTTAAAAATGCTTTTATAATGTTTTTCCTACACTAAACAATGATTTCTCTATAAAACTACTAAAATTTCCGACTGGGGTGGAAAGTAAAGGTCTGCTTTTTCAGCTCGTCCTCCAGATTTAGAGACCATGCCAAAAGAACAGGGGAAGAGGAGAGGTCTGTAGAGCAAAAATAATGAGGAAATAAGACCCAGGAAATGCAATTCCACTGCGTTTAGACCCCAAAAAAAGAGTTTAAAATTATGATACGTCTCCTTTAAAGTTTCAATTCCAGCACAAGAAGCCCTGCTAAAATAAACGTACCTTTATTTTTTTTTACCAAAAGGCAATTCCCCATCAGTCTTTGTAATTTCTTTATAAATTAAATGCATCAAACATTTACTGTCACATCATGGTAAAATGGTAATATTAAGCACCTTTCCACAACACACCACTCATTCATCGATTTACCTACCTTCTGTTTTGAGATACAATCCGGTGGTTTGTATCGTCCTCCCATCTGAAGGAAAGAACCAACCTTCTTCCTGACGTCGTCCATAAATCGATTTGTTTCAAACTCTACCTGAATTGGACCCAAAAGGTTTGGAGGGGTTTCAGGACAAGGCTTCAGAGAATCTTCCACAGCTGAGTCATTTACTTGGACCTCTGATGTTTCATTCCCCTGACCACTTCTTGTAAACCTCGAAAAAAATCCAATTTTTATAATTTCTGCATTTTGTGCTTTAATAAAATATGGATGAGCCCAGCCTTTGTTGAAAATTATAAAAAGAGCAAAAAATGCAACAAAGATGAAAGAATAAAGTAACAAGAGGGTAAAGAGTTTTTTCCCCATCCTTCATCCGTCAGTTCAGTGTGTGTTGAACTCAGTAGTTCAGGTGAAGCTTTCTAAGTATGAACTTCTCTTTTATCCTTGACTCGGTCAAGCTTTATCAAAGACAAAGCAAACCAGTTCCTTCATTGTAGTCAGACCGAGTCAAAATAAGTAGTTCAGGATAGTTTCTGTGTTCTTTTGATAACAACATTCAAATCAGCAAGGGCACAATGAACAAGTCAGTCATTAACAATCCTGATAAACTGGTTTTATGACTTTACAGTTAACACCGTTGTTGGTAGAGGGTAGAGTTGGCATTTCACTGATAGAAACACACAGGAGCTGATGAATTAGGTTTCTCTTGGCTTCACAAAAACCTCCCACACTTAATATTGGACTTCACTGCACATAACCTTCACTGCTGCAAATCACTCTTCCCCTCAGATCGCATGTATACACACACACACAAACACACACACACACACACACAGATCCGGGGCTACAACACCTAGACTCTTCAAGCCTGAAGCAGTTCTGATTGATCGCCCATGAAATGAGTAAATATAGTGTAATGACCTGGCTGGGGTTGTAAGCCAGGTGCATTCTGGGTATATGTGTTTCCTATCCCTCTGCTAGTTTCTATGTGTTGATTTGAGTGTTATGTTAATGTAAGCCACAGGGAAGGTGATGTGTGTTCTGTGGAGCGGGTTGAATTAGCATGGTTAACTGACACCGTGATTCTGTGTGGTAGGAGCGTGATAGAAGTTCTGTGTCTGTAGTGTTACAAAGGGTGGAAGAAGAAGCCTAATAAAGGTCTGGTGTGAACCACTACTGCCTCCTGCTGGTTGAGTTGGGGACTGCTGCTGAGACGCTCGGGGTCACTACAATTGGTGTCAGAAGTGGGATCGCTGAGTGTCTAGCAGACACTATGGAGCCGACCATAGACAAAATAGAGCATGCAATCTGGGACAACTACTCGATTCTCGGAAACATGGCTGCCGAGATCCAGCAAAGAAGACCGGAGCTGGGGCGGCCAGTGGGCCACAGTGCGCCCCGGAACAGACACCCCCTGCGGCGGGAAGAGATTCCTGGGGTTGCACCACAGCTCCCTGGCAGGACGGTTGCTAAACTGCAGCATTACACCGGGGCGACACAGCTACAGCCGTACCTGGCCCAAGTCACGCTGGCTGCCACTCACAATGGGTGGGGTCAAGAAGAGACTGCCACCCACCTGGCGCTCGCACTGGAGGGCCCAGCACTTCAGGTTCTGCTGGACCTGCCCCTAGAGGAGCAGCGCGACCTCCGGGCTCTGACTATGGCGCTCGGCAGACGGTTTGGACAGAGACCACCAGCTGAACAGAGCAGGGAAGAGTTGGCTAGCCGACGTGAGAGAGAGAGCCTGGGGTCCTTTGCCGCGGACGTCCGCCTCTATGCCCGACGGGGCTATCCAACCTTCTCAGGAGCGGCTCAGGAAGAGCTGGGTCTCCACACCTTTCTGAGGGGTCTCACACCGGAGAGGCTGCGACAGCATGTCCGGCTGTCATCCCCCCGAGACCTGGAGGAGGCGTTGAGGGAGGCGGAGCGGGCAGAGGAGGTGCTGTGGGGCGAACCAGTAACCCGTCGATCAGTCAGGGGGGTCGAGCGAGAGATGAGCACAGACCAGTCTGATGAAGAGGAGGAGGCCAGACGAGCCCAACCAGAAGCAGTCCCTCGTCGGAGGCGCCGGACAGACTGTTGTTATCGGTGCGGGGAGCCCGGGCACCTTGCCCGGAACTGTCCTGCACCTAGTCCTCGGGCCCGAGTGACATCACCGACGGGAAACGGCCACGGGGTGGGACAGTGATGGGACCCCCACCCCAATCATTAAAACCTCTCCGTGACACTCATCCTGTGGTGGGCCGCTGTGGGTCCACCCGTGGACTATACCTGCATCGTATCATTGATGGACGGTCTTGCCGGGCCCTGGTGGACACGGGGTCTACCATCTGCTTGCTGCGGAGGGGGGTGCTTCCGGAGACGGGCGGGTCATTGCCGACGGATTGGACCCCTACTCACACAGCGTTGTACACTGTCACAGGAGAAAAGACTGTAATGCCGGGGAAAAAGACTCTGCAGGTGGTGGTGGGCACAAACAGAGTGAACCATGAGTTCTGGCTTGCCGATATAACAGATGAGTGCACTGTTGGACTGGACTTGCTAACCCACTGGGGGGCACAGGTCGATGTGCCGGGAGTTGCCATCCACCTTGGTGCTGAGACTGTGCAGCTCCAAGTGGGCCGCGGTAATCAGGGACAGGCCCCCACCCCGCCGGCACCCCCAAAGCTCTCGCGCCCCACAGCTTCAGGCCACAGCCAGGGGTCGAGGGCGGAAAAGGGGCGGAAGAGGACCCAGGGGGTGAACGTGAGCAGGGCCAACATCCCGCAGCCAGAGTCGCCGCCTAGCTCGGCGGTCTCCCCGTCGCCTGAGACTGTCGCGGCAGTAGAGGAGCTTGGGCGGCGGAGTGGGGTGCACCTCAGTGTGACGCAGCAGCGGCAGCTGCAGAGCCTCCTGGCAGAGTTTGTGGATACTTTCGCCGCCAGGGAAGAAGACTGTACAAGGACGGACCTGGTGCAGCACACCATCGACACTGGAGCAGCTGCCCCAATCCGGCTGCGGCCCCACTGCCTGCCCCTCGCCAAACGCAAAGCTGCCGAGGAACTGATAAAAGAGATGGCAGATAATGGCGTCATTGAACCCTCGGATAGTCCATGGGCCGCACCTGTAGTTATGGTGCGGAAGAAAACAGGGGGTTGGTGCCCTTGTGTGGACTACAGGCGCCTGAACGCGGTAACCCGCAAGGACTCTTACCCGCTACCTCGCATTGATGACGCACTGGATTACATCGTTGGGTCCAGTTGGTTCAGCTTGCTAGACCTCCGCAGTGGGTACTGGCAGGTGGAGCTTGCTGATGAGGCACGACCCAAGACTGCCTTCACCATTGGGGAAGGACTGTGGCAGTTTAGGGTGATGCCTTTTGGACTATGCAACGCACCAGCCACGTTCGAGAGACATTCCCCGCGGCTGCTGCGTGGTCTACTTGGATGATTTGCTGACTCATGCCAAGGACTTTGAACAGGCTGTTGCTACCCTGCGAGAGGTCCTGACTGCTATCCGCGGGGCCGGACTAAAGCTGAACCCGGCTAAGTGCAACCTCCTGGCTCGCCAGGTGAAGTTCCTGGGACATGTGGTGAGCGAAAAAGGGGTGGCTACTGATCTGGAGAAGGTGGTTGCTGTGGGGGACTGCCCCCCCCCCCCCCCCCCCCACGTCGAACGTCACCGAGCTACGAAGCTTCCTGGGGCTAGCCTCCTGTTACAGGAGGTTTGTAAAAGACTTTGCCACCGTCGCTAGCCCCTTGCATCAGTTGACTAACAAGGGTCGGCGGTTTGGTTGGACTGAGGACTGTGCAGCGGCCTTTGAACAGTTGAAAACTGCCCTCGTGAGTGCCCCGGTCTTGGCGTATCCTGACCCCAGCCAGCCTTTCCTGTTGGACACCGATGCCAGCAACGTGGGGGTCGGAGCTGTGCTCTCCCAAGGGGGAGAGGCGGAGGAGCGAGTAGTGGCATACTACAGCTGCAGTCTCAGCCGGGCCGAGAGGAATTATTGTGTTACCCGGCGTGAGCTGTTGGCTGTGGTCCTGGCGGTTCGTCACTTCCGACCTTACCTCTTGGGCACTAAGTTCCTGCTCAGGACCGACCACGCCAGCCTAACCTGGATGCTGAACTTTCGCCAGCCAGAGGGTCAGGTGGCCCGGTGGCTGGAAATACTACAAGAGTTCAATTTTGAGGCCCAGCACCGACCAGGGCGGCAACACGCCAACGCTGACGCCCTGTCCAGGCGCCCCTGTTCTGCGGATGAGTGTCGGTACTGCAGACGCCTGGAGGAGTTGGACCGTGGTCCCACATCAGCAGCAGCAGAACCCGAGGGCAAGGGTGAAGGGCGGGAACCTTTCACCGCGGCAGAGCTGCAGCAGCACCAGGTGAGCGATCCAGTGCTGGGAATGGTGAGGCACTGGATGGAGGCTGGGACACGGCCAGACTGGTCCGCAGTGTCTTCCCAGGGGCCTGAGACTAAGTCGCTGTACTCCCAGTGGAATAACCTGGAGCTCCATGGCAGTGTACTTTACCGGCGGTGGCGAGCGCCAGATGGGGGAGGCGACAGACTCCAGCTCTTGGTTCCCCGGGCCTTGCGGCCTGAGGTCCTCCGCTGGGTTCACGGGGCTGCAGGTACTGGCCATTTTGGGAATGGGAAGACGGTGCGGTGGTTGAGACAGCGGTTCTATTGGCCGGGCTGTCGTCAGGACGTGGAGATCCATGTTCACTGCTGTGACGACTGCACAGCACAGAAAGGTCCCAGCCAGCACTCCCATGCCCCATTGCAGCAATACCTAGTTGGGGCGCCAATGGAGCGGATTGGAGTGGACATCCTGGGTCCGTTCCCTGTTACTGATGTTGGCAACCGGTACGTCCTGGTCGCGATGGATTATTTCTCGAAGTGGCCAGAGGCGTATGCGGTGCCAGATCAGAGTGCTGTGACGACTGTGCACACTCTGGTGGATGAGATGTTCACGCGGT